>NC_045429.1:407013043-407320418 GCF_902635505.1 Sarcophilus harrisii | reverse complement strand
ATAAGAAGACTCCACAATTGATGAAACAAATTGTTCATCCTTTCTTTACCATATGGATAAGATTAATGAACTATGAAGAATTGGACCAAACAAAAATCAGACAGTTATATGATTTTGACATAATAAGAAATTATTATTAACTAATTTTCATTCACTAATTTATAACCCAGCATGAGCTATAATCATAGTTTCCTAACAGTAAATATCTCATGCTAAAATAATAGGATTTGCTCATATCAAGTCCTCAGCATTTTCCTAAGTATGACAAGATGTCTGCTAAGATTGGTAAGTAGATTTATTCAGATATTTTGAGGCTTGTTTAAGAGTGGAAACCTATTTAGAATAGAGTTGAGCGAGAGTTGAGAGAACCATGGTGATTACTGAGAAGGATAATCTGTGAATTCTTTCTTGATTTTCTTTAATATCCAGATCAAATTCTACCTTCTATGGGATGTGTTAAATGGATTATGTTTGTAGGTAGGATTGTGGGTTAAATGAGTCGTGGTCACATACAAAAGAACCAATTAATCAAATAAAATAATAAATAAATAATGAATGAATGCATAAATAAATAAATAAATACTCTCATGAGTGCCAGGTAGCCAATTCTGTCTTGATTGAACATTTACATATTTTTTCTCACCCTTCCTGAACATTCTAAGCTCCCCCCCCCAACCTATCACCTCTTTATGCAGTTTAGGAAAACAACAATAATAACATACAAATGAAAACAAAAATAAACAAACAACAATAAAGCATAAATAGCTTAAGAACTAACCATCTGGAAGGGCTCCTGAGGAAATATCCTGCTTGTTTGCTGTCTGTCATAAAGTGCTAAATTTAGGGGGCTCTAATAAACAAATCTTCCAATTAAGCTTAAAATACTCATACTAACTTTTTGTGTATTTTTCATAATTTTTTAACATAAGCAGTCAGTCTGTAACTGTGGCTACTCATATTTTCTCTTCTGAACTTGTCTTCCATTTCCTGTGTGTAATATGCAACTACTTAATTACATGTTATCTACCCTAATAAAATCTAAACTTTTTGAGAGTAGAAAATGTTTTTGCCCTTTATTCCTAAGTAGAATGTTTGGCAAATAGTAAAGTGTTTGCTGAATGAATGAATTGGTCACATAGAACACAAATTCTGTTCCCTTTCCACTTTCTCTATTTCTATGCCTACTTCTTTAGGATTATGTGTGTCTCTGAAGTTGACAAACTTTTGAGGTTACAAGTGTAGAAAAGAACAACATAATACAACATCTGCTTGACACAATTCTTTCCAGGTCATGTAACTAGTTTGTAGTTTAAGAAATAGGTGCCATTTATTCTCTGTCTCTCTTTTTCCACTTATTCCTTTACTGGGCTATAACATTGCATTTTCTTATCTTAAATACTGCCTCTAGTAATTGAATTAGTAACATTTTGTGATCCTTCTCTTTTAAAAATAATCGCCTTTTATGTTATCTCCCTTTCTTACAAAAATGAACTAACAAACTAAATAAAATTCATAATATCTCTTCATAGAATCTCAGCTTTAGATCAAATAGTCCAACATTATTCTTCTCTATTCTTTTCTTTTTTTAAAATATGATTCATAGTGACATTGATATATGGAATGTGTGATGAAGAAAAACTTTTTTACCAATTCTAGTCGGCACCTTTTTTGAACCTTATATTCTTCGAGATTCCATTCTATAACTGAATAAAAAATATTTTCTATCTATGATATACCTGGGTAAAAAAGAACACACCTAAGTTTTCCTTCTTTTTTAGCTCCTTTTCTTTTCTTTCTTCCTCCCTCTCTCCCTCCCTTCCTCCTTCTTTTCTTTCTTCCTTCCCTCCCTCCCTCTCTCCCTCCTTCCTTCTCTCCTTCCTTCCCTTTCTTTCTTCCTTCCTTCCTTCCTTCCTTCCTTCCTTCCTTTCTTTCTTTCTTTCTTTCTTTCTTTTTTTCTTTCTCTCTCTCTCTTTCTTTCTTTCCTTTTTTCTCTCACAAAATGGAAAAGGCAATGCCTCTTAAATCAGAGGATCTAAATTCAAATACTGATATTTAATACCTAACACTTTGTTAAGGCTTAATTGACTTCAATAAAAAAAAAAAAAAATTCCTACCATATGTCAATGACTATGCAATGTCACTAATTGCCCTCAAGGAGCTTATAATTTAATAGTAATCATTTAAACATTCTGTATTCCACTTTTCTCTTATGAAATTAGAATTTGGGAATCAATGATCTCCTTCTAGTTTTAAATTTATGAACCAATGAGCTGAGCCTATGCCAGGTAGAAAATTTTTGCTGAAGAGAATCCCATATCAGGGAAGATCAACATCTCCTTTTCCATTTATAGATTTAGTTACCTATTTCAGTACTCCTTTTTTTAAAATAAAGAATCACCTTTTATCTTATATGTGTGCCTTTCCCACAAAAATGAAGGAATATTATGCATTTATAGAGTACTGAAAGGTAGAGTCGAGGTTTCACAGCCACTATATACTAAGATCAGAAGCTAGGTCTTCCTGATTCAGAGACAAAGTCTCTAGGCACTCTGCCATTATCTCTCAGGTTGACTCCTCAAAAAATTACTCTGGCTTAACTTCAAATTCAAATCTTTGCAAAAAAGGCCTATGGAGTCTACATGGGATTGGTCTTGTTTGTCTTTCATTCTCTAAGAGGGCCATGACATCAGGGGGGTGATGCCATGACATGCAAGGGAATTGGATCTAAGTGAGGAATGGCTGTACAAGGTCACCTAACTCTCTTCCCTCCCCCCAGAGCCATCTGTGTCCAATGCCAAGTTACAAATCAGGATGAGTGTACATAGTTCTCCTACAGGGGATAGCCAAATCTGAAGAGTTCGGATCAGGTGTCATCTCTGTAATTTACTAGTTATATAACATGGGGCAGTGAAGGTTCAGAGAACCTTCTAAGGCTCAGAGAATGAGCCTTAGTATCATTATTTGTGAAACTGGGATTATAGTAGCTATTTTATTAGATTGTTGTGGTTTTGACTCAACTGAGAAAACTATGTGCTAATTTTAGCAAATAATGAGATAAACACTCTAAAGAAAATTATAAAGATATTTTGTTTATAAATGCTGAGAGAGAGAGAGAGAGACAGACAGAAAGAAAGAGAGAGAGAGAGAGACAGAGACAGAGAGAGACAGAGAGAGAGAGAGAGAAGAGACAGAGAGAAAGAGACACAGAGAGAAGAGACAGAGACAAAGAGAGAAAGCGACAGTGACAGACACAGAGACAGACAGCCATATAGAGACAGAAAGAGAGAGAAAACTTTAAGCAGATGCCTTAGTTTTTAAAATTGATTTAACTGTTGTTACTAGATCATTTACCTAATGTTAGCACTATTTTAAGATATCTCCTTATTTAAGTACAGTGTTACCAAATAAATTAATTAAAATTATATCTAATCACTACTAATGAAGAAGAGATTGTTCTGTAAGGTCTTTAATTGTTTTAAAAACCAAGCATAAAATTCAATAAGCATATCAGGAAAGTTTGAAGTCGATTTTTGACATTGAGGGCAGGGATTCTTTCATTTTCTCATTTTATCACTAGTACCTTGCTCACAATAGGAATTTATAAATGTTAATTGCTACACCTGTGTCTGAGCAGCTATGTAGCTCAGGGCATAGAACATGGGACCTGGAGTCAGGAAAGCTCTTCTTCCTAAGATGACATCCAACCTCAGATACTTACTTGCCATGTGGCTCTGGGCAAATTATTTAGACCTTTTTGCCTGACTTTCCTAATGTGAAAAATGAGCTGGAAAAGGAAGCAAACCACTTCTGTATCTTCAAGAAATGTGGGCATCAAGAGTCAACTGAACACCAAATACAATTAAAATAAATTAATATCTTTAACTATTGGTTGCATGACTTTTACATTGTAAATATGTGTACTGCAAGAATAGGAGGGAAATTAAAATGACACAAAAAAGTTTAACATCAAAAATATTATGTACCAGTCTTAGCCTGTACTTTGGATTTCTGTACTGTACTATAGCATTGAGGTGTGTGTGTGTGTGTGTGTGTGTGTGTGTGTGTAGATATGTATGTGTGTGAGAGAGAGAGAGAGACAGAGACAAACAGAGAGACAGAGACCAACACACACACACACACACACACACACACACACACACACACACACAGAGAGAGAGAGAGAGAGAGAGAGAGAGAGAGAGAGACAGAGACAGAGACAGAGACAGAGAGACGGAGAGAGAGAAACAGAGAGAGAAACAGAGAGAGAGAGAGACAGAGAGAGAGACAGAGACAGAGAGAGAGACAGAGAGAGAAACAGAGGCAGAGAAAACAAGAATAAAGCCTTACCTTATTATTAGCAAGGTTTTTCATCTTTAAGCCTTATCTAATTTCTTGTACTACTGTGAAGTGAAGTGCCAGATGACACCATTTCAGTGGAGAAAATTGAGTATGAAAGTTCAGTTGAAAAACAATTTTGAGATGAATATTATTTAACTAGTTTTGTCTGCTAACCTTAAAGATCCTTTTCATCAAGGAATGCTCAAGTCGGATAGATTTTGATGGGCATTCTTTTTCCAAAATCATCTTTGACTTCCTTAACTCTGGCAATTGTAATTTGTACAGAGCTTAAAATTGGAAGTAATGTAGTAATCCTGTAACATCCAGTTACAGTAATACTGGGGTTATATTTCTCTGTGGTTTTAATTTTACATTTTATGCATAAAATAGTAAACCTAATTCCTAGCAATTTGATGATAATGAAAAATAACCTGTTTCATAAAAAAAAAAGAATCCCTATGAAGGTTTTATGCTTTGCATCCTTGGAAATTTCAGAAAGAATATTTCTATAATTCAGTTCTGAATAAATAATATACCCACATATGAGGGAGGCACTAATTGTTGTTCAATCATTTTTCAATCATGTTTAACTCTTCATGACCCTGTTCTGGATTTTCTTGGCAGAGGTAAGAGTGATTTTCCATTTCCTTCTCCACTTCATTTTACAGATGAAGAAACTGAGGCAAACAGGGTTAAGTGATTTGTCTAAGGTCATACGGCTAGGAAGTTTCTGAGGTCATATTTGAACTCAGGAATATATATCTTCCTGATATCTGACCTGACTCTCCATTGCATCAATCTAGTGTGTGTGTGTGTGTGTGTGTGTGTGTGTATCTATATATTTATAGATATATATACACACACATATATGTAAATATATGTATGTACACATATGTGTGTTTATATATACAATACGTGCATCCATACACACATGTACACATACATACATTCATCAATACCTATATACATCATTAAACACACTTTGTTCTCCTGGACTTTAGCATTTTCTGAAGAAACTCATCTTCTGAAGAAATGTTAACTTTGAAACTTATACTATCTCAGTACTCCTTTGCCACTTAAGCTCCTTCTCCCTATTTTACTTGAAACTGAAGAGTTCTTCTCACCTCCTCCACCCAAGGAAGATCAAGATAGCCATTTCTTAATTACACTCTAGCTACAGGACTTCATTATCTACTACCACCCCTCTCATAACCTCTCTACTTTTTTCTCCTTTCAGTGTGTTGTGTTCCTCCATTTCTTTATAGATTTCTTTTGTTTTTGGCCTTTCTTTCTATGACCAGTGCTTAGCAGAATGCCTGATACATAATAAGCACTTGACTCACTGATATATAAGCACATACATACATATATATATACATACAAACATACATATATTTGCAGACACATTTATTTTAAAACTGTACTGTTTGATGTTACATAGTATGTACTCATATAGGTACATATATACACAAAAATGTGTATATATAATATATATGTATACATAAATAAATTTTTGAATATAGTTATCCTTTTTGAATATAGTTATTTATAATGTAATAACTGTGTTACATTTTCAGCATTATTAATTATTCCTTTTGCCTTATATAGAAGCCATTTTCTAGAAATTTTTATATTTGTGATGAATTTGTAATTTACCTTATACTCTATGTGACTGAAAGACTTCTATTTCTACCAGATTTTTACATGCCTAGTTGAGCTAATATTTAAAGTGCTCCCTTTTAAATTTCTTTTTTCCTTTGACATAAATCAATTTTTTTTTTTGCTTTCTAGTAACTCTCAAGTTCTACGTTTAAAAACAGCAGACTTTTCAGGTCTCATTGCCAGATTCAGCTTGAGTATAAATTGATGGAGAATAGAATCATTCTCTCCTCTAGAAAGTACTGCGATAGTCTCCCTCCTTTCAGCATTGTCGAGAAGATGCAGCCATGTTGTATTACAACCTTGGAGTAAGGATAAATTGTGTTATATTCACTTTGATACATTAATTGTACTACATAATCACATCATTTTAACTTCCTGTGCCCCTAGAAAACTTGTTAACACTTGAGTGGCAGATTTACCAATAATTTGTTACTCAAAACAGTTTCTACATGAACAGAACTGAAAGGAAAGGTCCAAAAAATAATGCCATATGTCACAATCATCGAGAAGAAAAATGAATTGATAGTAAGGCTTTATTGGGCTCCTTTATTACATCAGAATCTCTAACATACCATAGCAATAATTTTAATTTTAAATCTCATTGTTCATTATTTTTCATTTAATGATTGTCAGGTTTCCTTTAATATACATTTCTTATAAATGTTTTCTATTGGCTAGTAATAAGATTTCTGTATCCAAATTCAGTTTTCCTTTAACAATTTTGCAATACTTTCAAATAATCAAAATTATATGTGTTAATGTTATGTTCATATTTAATCTCAAACTAAAAGTGAATGTTTTAACTTATATATAAAATAATGGGAAAATAAGCTAGTTATTATTTTTAAATATCATACAAAAAATAACAAACACACAACAAATTCCCAACAAATTGGTGTCACAGTTATTTGTTTGTTACTAAATATTACAAACTGCATGAAAATACCCTAAAGGACATTGATGCCCTAGAGGCTGTGCCTTTTTTGAAGAAAGAAAAGCATTACAGTATTGTAAAAATTAAATTAAATGAAAGATATTGGAGTTATAAAGTTATTAAATAGATGCAAAGATCCCTATATTAAGTATGAAAATAGTATGGAAGGCAAAAACTTATTTTTCATTGGTTAACTATTAGCAACTTTTTCTTCATTATTCTATCTTTAATTAAAACATTACACTACAGTTTGACTTGAAGAAAAACAATTGCTTAACAGTTTAAAGAAACCATCACTGTAAAATAGCTCAGCATTAGATCCCAAGAGAAATCTCTTAAGCACTAATGAGGAACGCGATTTGAATCCATTTAAGACTATTATTAAATTCATAACTAATAAAGCTGATTATGAAATATTCCTAAAAACATAATTCACACAGTAAATTTTATTCAAAGATATATGCTTCATAGGGTTATCTCCCTGTGACTAGGTATATGGGACATCAAACATCAAGATGAAAATAACCAAATCGCCCTATTTTTTTCCTTGAGCATCTGGAAACTTGCCTTTATGTAGAAGAACAATCCAACTGTGGGATCAAATAGTTCAACTTTTTCTTAAAATATCTCTTTTGTTATGGAATGCAAACCCTGTTTCATTTTGAGTTAACTATAATTATTGCTTTAAAAGAGCTTTTAGGAGTAATCCAGAAAGAGACTGTAGTAGGTAGAAAAGGAAGAAGGAAAGGGAAGAAAGAAAGGTAGGAGGAAGGAAACAAGTGGTTCTTTTAGCTTCAAACCTGAACCTTCTATGCACATTTTGGAGCAGAGAATTTGGAAGAGTTTGTTATTCATTTAATCCTTCATAAAGGAAGGAAAAACAGATAAATAAACAGACAGTATGAGGAAAGGTAATCAATAAACCTGGCTGAAGCCATGCCTATCACTTGCAATCTAATTAGATCATAAGATCCTAATCATACATCTTCTTTTACCACCCCAGGCTATTCCTCAGCTTTTTCTCTAAAGTGAAACATTATGACTTTCTCTTTTAGTACAGAAGCCAAGGAATATTTTAGAAACACATATGTATAGAGATGTGTTGACTTGTTTATGTAAACCTATGTGTATACACAATCTCTCTCTCTCTCTCTCTCTCTCTCTATATATATATATATGTAATATTACATATATATATACATATATTTATAACTATATATATATATAACTTTTATGAATTGATAAATCCTCTTCAATTTCATATACATGATTCATTGTGAACCATAATGTTAAGGCAGATTTGCTCTATTCACCATAGAAAGTTTTCTCTCACAGTAGAATTATTGCTAGAGTAAAATATGGAGACCTAACTATCATTTAATATTTGGGTGAATTGTTAAAATTATTTTTCATTTATAATGAAGGAAGTGACTCAACATGTGTAGAAGCATATACCAGTCAAAAGGTCTGTTATTATGTGTCTCAAATGGAAGTAGAATAAACCTACTTAACCTTCTCCTTCTATTTTTCTCCAAAGGAGACTTAATTTTTGTCAATTTGGGGAGCAGAAGGAAGCTTTTTCTCAGAAAGAGAAGGGTAGTGGACTATCAAGTGTTTGATCTACTCTCTTAAATATTTTTCATCTAATATATATTTGTAATTTCTGGGCATTAGGGGCACTCTAAATTCTACATATCAAAATTCTTATTTATTCTTTCCCACCAAAGATTAAATACACAATAAACATACATAACAAATCTCAAAGAAACCCATTTATTCAAATAAGTAGTAAAATAGAACATTAGCGAAGGAGTACCCATGAGAATACATACCAGATAATACATAATGAAAGAGGTCTACCATTAGGAGTGAGAAAACAACTCAATCAAGAGAGTTGTTCTGAGTCTCATGCAAAGGAAAACCCCTGGAAGTATCAAGGGTATTAACCTGGAAATGAAGGAAGACATGATGGGAATGGTCATCTCCTCTTATGTTTTCCCTGAAACTTTTCCTTCAGCAATTTGAAGTGGGATTGATCTTTTCCATCTTCCCTCTCAGAACTGAAACCCAGAAATACTTAGAGTAACTTGACACTAGAAGACTTGAAGTTTCAAAGACAAGCTGATGAATACTGACCAGAAAATGAGATACCTCAAGAAACAATATCATCAGACTACTCTGAACTTGTAATCAGGAAAGAATGATTTGAATTCTCATTCTTACTGACTCCTGCCACTGCTGACTATCTCTATGATGTTAATCAACTCCCGCTCTCTTTTGGGAGATGTCAGTTTCCTAATTTCTAAAATGAAAGATTTGGATCAGATAAACCTCCTATCTTGAAATATCACAAAACAACTTCCAAATTTTTGTAATATTAATATATATATATATGAGTAGAATCTATTTACATGTTTAACATTCAGATCACAGTGCCATGGTGGGCATGTAAATACTATGTTCTCCTTTTCAAATATTTCAAATTAGAGGAAAACTAAAAAGGAAACAAAACTGATTCATAATATCAAAGTCTACTTTATTTGTCTTTTCTGTTTTCTTAAAACTTCCCTTTTACATTGGCTAATTAGTCGAAATATTTATATTCTAATGAGGTTCACATTTTTCCAAACCCATCTATCATTCCATTTGATCTGACATCAGTGTCACAATGCTGAAATTATGAGCATCATAACAGATGGCACCCATTTACTTGGTCACAATTATCTAATCTTTAATGTAGTATAAAGAGAAGAGTAAGGGTGAAGAGGAGTGAATAGTAGACTTCAAATTACCAGTAACTTTTTCTTCATCCTCCTATCTCTAATTATTTAATTAATTTATTACTTATTTTTAAATAAGGATAAAGACAGGGATTAGAATTGCAGTTTCATTATTAGAAGCAGTAAGTTGAGGAAGATCTCTCTATCGATGTAGTTCAGTAATCTTTTTCTTCAAGTCACAATCTTAAAGACTTGCCTAGAGTTTTGAAAAGCTAAATAGCTTATCTAGAATCAAATAACAGTATATGTCAAAGGCCATATTTGAACTCATATGTTTCTAGTTTTGCAGCTTGTCCTCTATGTGCAATGTCATATTATTTGCTCTATATTTTAATGCATTAAAAATCATCATCAGGAGAAAATCAAGTGAAATGGTATATTTTCTTCAAAGCAACTAGAAGGCTTTGAATCAGGAAGAAGAATACAAATCTAGCTCCATATATTTAGCAGCTGTATAAGGCAGGGCAAGTCTAAATATTCCCGTTTACCAAACTTTAAAATAGTAATAGCATCTATATCACAGGGTTTTGTGAGGTTAAAATAAGATAACTATTGTAAAATTCTTAGCATAGTGTCTGGCCCATGGTAGACAATAAAATGCTTATTTCATTTTAAAATCTTAAATAAATGGAATATCTTTATAAGAACTTAAAAACATAAATGCTTAGATCACTAATTTCAGTTACTATACTGTACAAAGCACGTGGTAGGTTTGTAATAATTTCTTGTTGATGAAATTCTTTCTGCAGTTAAGGGAGAGTGAAATAATAGTGATTCATTTATAATAGTGTCTTATTGTCAGAGCTATGATTCAAAAGTCAATTTAATAATATATGTTATACTAATGTTCACACTTTTTTTGAGAAAACTATTTTCCTTAGGGCTTTCAGTGGTGCTTGTACCAAAAAATCTTTATAACAAAAGATTAGAAAAACAAATCTTACTACCTTAATGAAACTCAATAGATATCTATCATATATTTGCACTAAAAAGAGATTAGATAATGATTGTAATCCTCAGTTAGATAAATACCCCTTTTGTTCAGGCCAGATGTTATTAACAAAGGCAGGATCTATTAGTTTTAAGAACATTCAAAAACTTTGGTCTGTTCTCTCAGTTATGGGGTTCTTTCTGTCTTTCTAGTATTTTCTCCTCCTTCTGCATTCTTGTCTTGCTTCAATAAAGCAATTTGCAAATAAAAATAAAACTCTCATAACAAATACCTGTAGTCCCCCAAAATAATTTTGGACATTGGCCATGTCCAAATATGTATGTCTCATTCTGTATTTTATGTCCATCATCTTTTCAGCAACAGATGGATTGGATGCTTCATCATTCATCATGATTTTTAAATACATGGATCAACATTACAAAATCTTTCAAAGTTTTGTTTTTTAATATTGTCATCACTGTATGAGTAATTCTCCTAGCTTTGATTGTTTTATTCTATATCAATTAGTTTTTAGAGATCTTATCAACTATAAAGAAAACTGTGTATAAATATTGAAACTTTCCTTCTTTTTTTGGCCTATTTGGAGTATGGGTCTATTTGTTAGCAGCATCACTTGGTCAAAGGGTTTACACAGTTTAGCAAATTTTTGGACATATATTCAAATAGCTTTTCAGAACGAAATGATTTTATTTCTTTGTTGACTGTTCATGTCCCCATTTTTTTCATTTTTGTATACAGTATTTCTATAAATATATTAAACAATATTATGACAATATACATCCTTAATTTACCCATAATCTGACTGAGACAGAGTCCAGTTTAGTCTACTAGATATAATTCTGACTGTTTGTTTTAGTTTGATATATCCTACTTGGTTTGATATGGACAGTTTAAATTCTTCATTTTTTTTCTACTTTGACCAATTTTTGTAAATGTGAGAAATATGCATCCTCATTTCTATTCTCATTTAACACTTTCAGAGATATATTATATATGACATGTAATTCTATTGAAGAGCTTAAATTCTTCCAATTTTTTGTTAGAATTATTTGATTCATAAATGGGTAGATCATATTCCTCTGCTATTATAGTTTCATTATATATGTCATTTGATCATATCTACATAAAGGTGAAGATCAATACTGATTTAAAATATGAGCACTTATGAACTGAACCAGTGAGAAGGTAAGTTTTTTTTTTTTCCTTTTTCTTTTCTTGCTCCTTCTTTTATTATGACTCCGGGAAATGTGACTGGGTCATCAATTCTGTTCTGTGTTATTTGTTCTTAGTTTTAAGTACCAGAAGTGATCCCCATAAAACCTAGGAGCTGAAGCCATGGCAAGCTTGAAGCCAGAACTGCAGATGGGACTCTGAAGCCATCCATTGTTACATAGAAGCTCTGAGAAATCGTACTTAGAAAAGAAATAGAATGGTGCTCTAACTAAGCTTTGAATTTAATTTCCTTCCACTTCCTAGAGACTGAGGTGATTCAGGAAAGAGCTAGGAGAGGAAGATTATGGTTCCTCTGTTAAGGAAGTAAATTTGTATATTTCTGATTATATTGTGAAATTATATATTTCTGTGGAAAAGTTAATCTATAGGCAAACTGGAACTAGGGTACAGAAATACAGCTCCTACACTTTGGGGAACACAATCACCAAAATCTAGAATCATAGACACTCTCATTCTCATCTACCCCCTTTCCTAATTACATTAAGGAATTGATGAACCTGTGGAAGGATTGGAAATTTAACCTGCCTGCCTAGCCAGGATCATCTGTGTTATACCTGTTTCTTCTTATAAATTATTTAGATTTTACTTCCCATATTAAATGCTTTGCATGTAGTGGATACATAGTGAATACTGATATAAATTCACTATCTATTTTAGCTTTCAGAAAAGTGTAGTTTCCCTGTGCATCTATTTTTAACAAGTCAATTCTGATAATATCTTGACTGAGATAATGATTGCTGCCCCTGATTTTTTTTTCAGTTAAATCATAGTGCTTTTCCCCTTTCTATATTCTTATTTTAAATCTCTATGAACTTTTATGTTTCAAGTTCATTTCTTGTAAGCTCCATATTGTTGGAGCTTAGTTTCTAATACATTTTGCTGTCTTCTTTAGATTTTATGAGTAAGTATATCCTATTAACATTCTTAGTTATAATTGTTAATTGCATAATTCTGTCCTATATTTTTCTTATCTTTAATATCTACAAACAAAAAATGAGTCATGAAGCATACATATTCTCGGTATCAATGTTCTATGCTTGAAGCAGCAAGGCTCCTAACCTATGTCTTCCCATCATAAATAGTAGTCCATGATATTTAATGTTTATTTTCTTTCCTTTAAAACGCCTCCTCATTCCCCATTCTGCAATTTTCTTGGAGCTTGCAGTTTGATGCTTCATGCCCCAAACCTCCCTGCATCTTCTATCTCTCATATTACATTCTCTTTTACCTTACACCTTACTCCTATTTCACTGTTGAGGTGAATGAATTTCTTGCTTTTTTTCTTTATTAAAGCTTTTTATTTTTTAAAACATAAGTATGGATAATTCTTCAACATTAACTCTTGTAAAACATTGTGTTCCAATTCCCCCTCCTTCCCTCCCTGCCCTAGATAGCAAGTAGTCCAATATATGTTAAACATAGTAGAAATATATGTTAAATCCAATTGCATTCATATTTATACAATTATCTTGTTACACAAGAAAAATCACAAACCAGAAAAAATGAGAAAAAAATAAAAAGCAAGCAAACATAAACAAAAAGAGTGAAAATGCTATGTTGTGAACCACATTCAGTTCCCACAGTTCTCTCTCTGGGTGCAGATGGCTCTCTTCATCATAAGACCATTGGAACTGGTCTGAATCATCCCATTGTTGAAGAGAGCCACACCCATCAGAATTGATCATCATACAGTCTTGTCATTGCCATGTACAATGATCTCCTGGTTCTGCTCATTTCACTTGGCTTCGTTTCATGTCTCTCCAGGCTTCTTTGAAATCATCGCGGTGTTCATTTCTTACAGAATAATAATATTCCATAACATTCATATACCATAACTTATTCAGCCATTCTCCAATTGATAGGTAGCCAATCAGTTTTCAATTTCTTTCCACTATAAAAAGGACTTCCACAAACATTTATGCACATGTGGGTCCCTTCCCCTCCTTTAAGATCTCTTTGGGATATAAGCCCAGTAGAAACACTGCTGGATCAAAGGGTATGCACAGTTTGATGACTTTTTGGGCATAGTTCCAAAATGCTCTCCAGAATGGTTGGATCCATTCATAATTCCAACAATGTCAAACACTACATTACTATAGTCACTGACTATTTTGTCCTGTGAACCCAGCCTATTCCACTAATCAACTACTCTGTTTCTTAGTACCAAATCGTTTTGATGACTGCTGCTTTATAATATAGTTTTAGGTCTGGCATTTTTCATCAATTCCCTTGAAATACTTGACCTTTTGTTCTTCCAGATGAATTTTGTTATTATTTTTTTTAGATCTGTAAAATAATTTCTTGGCAGTTTGATTGGTATATCAAATAAGGAGATTAATTTAAATAGTATTGTCATTTTTGTTATATTCACTCAACCTATCCAAGAGCACTTGCTATATTTCCAATTATTTTGATCTGATTTTGTGTGGAGAGTGTTTTATACTTGTGTTCATATAATTCCCGACTTTCCTTTGGCAGATAGAATCCCAAATATTTTATACTATTGACAATTATTTTAAATGGGATTTCTCTTTCTCTCTCTTGCTGCTGGACTTTGTTGGTGATATATAAAAATGCTTATGATTTATGTGAATTTATTTTGAATCCTGCAACTTTGCTAAAGTTGTGGATTGTTTTTAGTATTTTTTTAGTTGGTTCTTGAGGGTTCTTTATGTATACCATCAAATCATTTGCAAAGAGTGACAATTTGTTTTTCTCATTAACTACTCTAATTCCTTTAATTTCTTTTTCTACTCTTATTTCCAAAGCTAAGATTTCTAATACACTATTGAATAGTAATGGTGATAGTGGTCAACCTGGTATTACCCCTAATCTTATTGAAAATGGATCTAGTTATCCCCATTATATATGATACTTGCTGATGGTTTTAAATAAATACTACTGATAATTTAAAGGAAAAGTCCACTTACTCCTGTACTCTCCAGTGTTTTTAACAGGAATGGGTGTTGGATCTTATCAAATGCTTTTTCTGCATCTGTTGAGATAATTATGTGGTTTTTTTATTTGGTTATTGATATAGGCAGTTATATTAATAGTCTTCCTAATGTTGAACCAGTCCTGCATTTTTGGTATAAATCCTACTTGGTCACAGTATATAGTATCTTGGAGATGACTTTCTGTAATCTATTTGCTAATATTTTATTTATAATCTTTGCCTCAATATTCATCAGGGAAATTGTCTATAATTTTCTTTCTCTGTTTTCATCTTACCTGGTTTAGGTATCAGTACTATGTCTTTGTCATAAAAGGAATTTGGTAAAACCTCTTCTTTCCCTATTTTTTCAAATAGTTTATATAGTATTTGAATTAATCGTTCTTTAAATGTTTGGTAGAATCCACATGTAAATCCATCTGACCCTAGAGATTTTTTTTTAAGGAGCTTATTAATAGCTTGTTCTATTTCTTTTTTCTAAAATAGGACTATTTAAGTTATTTATTTCCTCTTCTGTTAATCTGGGCAATCTATATATTTGTAGGTATTTCTCACTTATGTTATCAAATTTTTTGGCATAAAGTTGTGCAAAGTAACTCCTAATTATTGCTCTAATTTGCTCTTCATAAGTAGAAAGTTTTCTCTTTTCATTTTTGAGACTAACAATTTGATTTTTCTCTTTCCTTTTTTTAAAAATCAAATTAACTGAAGGTTTGTCTATTTTGTTGGTTTTTTCATAAAACCAACTCAGTTTTATTTATTAATTCAATTTTTTTTACTTTCAATTTTATTAATCTCCCCTTTTAGCTTTAGAACTTCAAGTTTGGTATTTGGGAGGTTTAATTTGTTCTTTTTCTTGCAGTTTTAGTTGCAAGTCTAATTCATTAATCATCTTTTTCTCTATTTTATGCAAGTAAGCATGTAGAGATATAAAATTTCTTCTTATTATTGCTTTGGCTGCATCCCACAAATTTTGGTATGTTGTCTCATTATTGTCATTCTCTTGGATGAAATTACTGATTGTGTCTATGTTTTATTATCACATCTATTCATTCTTTAGGATTAGATTATTTAGTTTCCTATTAATTTTTATTCTATTTTCCCCTGGCCCTTTATTGAATATAATTGTTGTTGCATTATGAATTGAAAAAATGCATTTATTATTTCTGCCTTTCTGCATTTGATTTTGAGGCCTTTATGCCCTAATATATGGCAAATTTGTGTATAGGTTCATTTAACTGCTGAGAAAAAAGTGTACTCCTTTATGTCTTCATTCAATTTTTTCCAAAAATCTATCCTACTTAACTTTTCTAATATTGTGTTTACCTACTTAACTTTCTTATTTATTTCCTCCTTTCTCTTCTCTCCAATATTTTGCTTCTAACTACCACCTTTCACACATAGCTCTCCTCTTTTACAGCCCTTTACCCTTTCTTATACTTTTTCCCTTCTACTTCTGTTCTCCCTTCTTTTAACCTCCTTTTCTTTTCTCTTCTAACTTCCCTCTAAGGTGAGATAAGTTTCTCTGTGAAACCAAATATGTGTAATATTCTCTCTTTGAGCAAAATCTGATGAAAGTAAGATTCACACAATATTCATCCCCCTCCCTTCTTTCCCTTAGTTATAATACATTTTCTTCGTCTTTTCTTTTCATCTCCACTTTTCCTTTGTTCAGTACAATTACTTTTCCACCCTTGTTTCTTTTTTATATTATACCAGTAAAATAAAATTATGCCTGCACTCTCTATGTATACCCATTGCAGAGATATAGTTCTCAAGAGTTCTTTTCTTTTTACCTTTTTATGCTTTTTTTGAGTTTGATATTTGGAAGTCAAATTTTTTGTTCATTTCTGCCCTTTTTATGAAAAATGAATGAAATTCAATTGTCTCTTTGAGTGTCCATTTTCTTTCTTGGAAGATAATGCTCAGTTTAGTGGGGTAGTTTGTTCTTTGCTGCATTCCAAATTCCTTTGCCTTTTGGAATATCAGATTTCAGGACATTTGATCTTTTAAGGTGGAAGCTGCTAGAACCTGGGTAATCCTTATTGTGGCTCCTTGGTATTTAAATTATTTCTTTCTGGCTGCTTGTAATATTTTTTTCTTGATCTGATAGTTCTGAAATTTAGCCATGATATTTCTTGGACTTTTATTTTGGGATCTTTTTTTAGGAGCAATTGGTGAATTCTTTCAATGGATTTTACCTTTTGATTCTAGGACATTAGGACAGTATTTTTTTTTTTTTTTTTTTTTTTTTTTTTTTTTTTTTTGATGATGATTTCCTGAAAGACAATGTCTAGGCTCTTTTTTTCATCATGGTTTTCAGGAAGTCAAATAATCCTTACATTGTCTCAACTAATTTCAGGTCAGTTGTTTTCCCAAGTAGATATTTTACATTTTCTTCTATCTTTTCTTTTTTGGGGGTATTTGCAGGCTAGCAAGTCAAGATTCTTGATGTCTCATTGACTCATCCATTTCCATTTGTTCAGTTCTGATTTTTAATGAATTATTTTCTTCATTTACCTTTTTTAGTTCTTTTTGTATTTGGCCAATTTAATTTTTAAAAAAGTTGTTTTGTTCTATCAGTTTTTTTTTCCATTTCACAAATTTTATTTTTCAGGGAGGGTTTTTTTTTTTTTTTTCTATTTTACAAATTCTGTTTTTCAGGGGATTTTTTTCTTTTTCCATTTCCATTTTCCAATAGTCAAATCTATTTTGTAAAGAGTTATATGCTTTTTCCATTACACTAAATCTATTTTGTGAGGAGTTTTCTTCAAATAATTTATGTGTTTTCTTTTCCAAACCCTCTTGCAAAGCTCTCATTTCCTTTCCCCATTTTTCTTCTAGCTCTCTTTTAAGATTCTTTTAAAATTTCTTACAAGACAGCCATGTGAATTGGGGACCAATTTATATCATCCTTTGGGGCTTCATCTGGAAATGATCTCCTTTTAGTGTCCTCAGAGTTTGAAATCTATTCCGTTCTTTTGTCATAAAAACTGTCTAAGGTCAGAGTTCTTTTGGCTTTTTTTGCTCATTTTTTTTAAGTTGACTTGTTTTTTAGGGCAAGGGAGAGATTGTCAAAGCTTCCTCTACAAGTAGCAAGGTCTGTGCTGGCTCAGTGTGGCCTTACTTCTGGTGTTGGCTGGGCTTACCCAGGTCCCATGAAATTCTGGCATTTGGAGGTTCACTATTTACCTTTTGTGTTTATATTGCATGTTTTATAACTACTCTGCTGATCTACTGGCTTCTAGCCAGAACAGAGTAGCCAACACTGATGGAGATTCTTCCCAGTAGATTCTTCAGCACATGGAGTTCACACCATCCTGGGACTGGGCCCTGCCTGCACTCAGTCTGCTTGCTTTTGGCCTGCTTCTCTCTGCTGGACTGAAACAGACATTTTCTGGAAATCTTTGAAATTATCATATGCTGGTAATTTGTAACACTCTTAATATTCGTGGGTTCTGTCAGTCCAAAACTAATTCAGAGGCTGGATTTCTATTAGTGTTAGGGTTGTGGGAAGAACTCAGAAGAAGATATGGGTCCACTCTGCTATTTTGGTTCCACATCCAAGTTGAATGGATTTCTACATCAAACTCTGTTGATTTGTGTGTATGTGTATGGCAGAGAAGTGTTTTTTCCCCTTATTTAACTAATTCAAGATAAAAATGAGGTTTAAGTGTCATTATAAGTGTAGCTTTTGTCATTTTTAAAGACTTAAAAATGTTTACACTAATTAGGAAAGATAATTTCTCGCAATCTTATTCTCCTTTTCCCTTAATATATAATTTTCCTTCCTTTCCCTTTCTTCTTTTAAAAGCATAGAAACATCACAAAACTATTCTTGAGACGGTCTTACTCAGCTCCATCCATTACCTCATATGACTTCAGGTTTCTCAAGAAACACTTGCATCATCCTCTTTCTTATTAGAATGTAAATAATTCATTGGTATATAGTCCCACCTTGTGTCATTATAAGTGTAGCTTTTGTCATTTTTAAAGACTTAAAAATGTTTACACTAATTAGGAAAGATAATTTCTCGCAATCTTATTCTCCTTTTCCCTTAATATATAATTTTCCTTCCTTTCCCTTTCTTCTTTTAAAAGCATAGAAACATCACAAAACTATTCTTGAGACGGTCTTACTCAGCTCCATCCATTACCTCATATGACTTCAGGTTTCTCAAGAAACACTTGCATCATCCTCTTTCTTATTAGAATGTAAATAATTCATTGGTATATAGTCCCACCTTATTTCATATTTTTATTTATCTACATTTAGTTGTATACATTTCTCTTGATGTCTCCTTTTGTCTTTGTGTTTATATTCCAAAGTTTCTACTCAGCTCTGGTCTTTCCATCAGTAAATGTGGAATCTTTTTTTTTTTTTTTTTTTCATTACAGTTACATTTTCTTTTTTTATAGTAGAATTACACTCAATTTTTTTTTCTAATATGCTATTTTTTTTCTATGTTTATGTTTTTTTTTGTTTTTGGGAATATTCAAGACTTTTATTCCTTAGCAATTAAACTCTTGATTTTGGTAGTGACATTTCTGAGAATTTTCATTTTGGTCCTTTTTTAGGAGGTGATTAGTGGATTCTTTATCTTTTCACATTATAATCATGCTCATATATTTGGACAGTTTTCTTTGATTTTGTTTTTTTACAAATATGTAATCCATAGTGTTTTGAGTTTTTCAAATTTTTGTTTGATCATAATTTCATATAATCAAGTGATTCTAAAATTTTCTCCTTTGTTCAGTTTTTAATTTAGGTATATTTTGTTTTAATATTTTTATTGTCTCATAAAGTTATTACATTTTATTTTTCTGTATACTAATTTTCAAGTGGACTATTATTTGGGTAAAATTTTGTACCTGTTATGCTAAACTGGCAATTATCTTTTTAAGCCTTTCCTTCTTAGTTTTCACTTCTGTTCTATTTCTTTCCTCTTGTGCTTTTATTTAATGTTTAAACTCCTTTTGAATTTTTTCCTGGAACTTATAATTGAATTCATGGCTAAACTGCATTATTCTTTTAATTTCTACTTGTAAGTATTTTAGAATTATTCATTTTAGTTCCCTAAGGGAAAAAAAAAAATCTGTATGGCTATAAAAGTGAATTCCACTAAACACATTGGAAACAATTAATTGCAATATTTTTTTAATTAAAAAAATAAGTAAAATAGAGTCCTAGCAAATTACTTTTAGGTCAAAAATATAGTTTTGAAACTTAACCCCGCAAGAACAAAAACAGAAAAATATAAGAATTGGATAACACAAATCCCTTAACACATATCCATGGAAAATATTTTAAATAAAATACTAATGAGATTTTAGCACCACATCACAAAGACCATAGACTATGACAGAATGAATTTATACTGAGAATGCAAGGCTGGTTCTATATTACAAAAAGTTTGATATACCATAATATACCGTATAATAAAATATCATATCAATAACAAAAAAATAGTAAAAAAATATTACCTAAATAGATGCAGAAAAAGGTTTAGATATTATGTGAAACTTATTTCTACTAAAATATTAGAAATTATATAATAAATAGAACCTTGTTTTGTTTTGCCACACTGGTATTTTTGTTTTTTATTTTTATGATTTATTGTCTTTTAAATATTTATTTTAAATATTATTTTCTTTTTTTAAATTTTTTCCAAATTCTTTCTCCCTCATTTACTAAGCCACTAATTGAAAAGGCAAATACTATGATATCAATTATATATGTGAAATCATGTAAGACATGGTTTCACATTAGCAATATTGCAAAAACAAATGGAAAGTAAAATGAGAGAAATCAATTGAAATTTAGAGGTCATCTGTTCTCTCTTTCTGCAGGTAGATAACATTTTTTCATCATGAATCCTTTGCAATTGTCTTGCATCATAAAATTGATCAAAGTAATCAAGTCTTTCATAATAGATGATCATTACAACATTGCTGTTACATTGCAAAATGACTTCCTGCTTCTTACTTAACTTTACATGAGTTCATAGAGGAATCGTCATGTTTGTTTTTTTCTTGTTTTTATTTTTATGAACACCCCCCCCTTTTTCTTTCTTATAGCACAATAGCACTATGTCACTAATATGTCACACTCTGTTCAACCATTCACCAATTAATGAATATCACCTAGATTTCCAGTTCTTTTCTACCACAAAACAAAGTTATCAAATATTTTGTTACATCTCAATCCTGCTGCTCCCTCCTTTATCTACTTTGGACATAGATCCAGTAGTTATATCACTTGGTCAAAAGACATACACAGTTTTATAGTCCTTTCTGTACAGTTTGAAATTGTTCTCAGCAATGATTGGTCCAGTTCACTATTCCCCTAGCAGTTCACCAGCATACCCATTTCTCCCTGAATTCCTCCAGCACTTCTCATTTCTGATGTCTGAAGTGGTACCTCATAGTTGTTTTATTTTGTATCTTTCTCATCAGTAGTGATTTAAAGCATATTTTTATAAGAATATGTATAGCATTGACTTTTTTCTTTTAAAATTACCTATTTATATCCATTTATCAAGAAGGGAATGACTCTTTTAAAAAATGAATTTGACTCAGTTACCTATATATTTGAAAATGGATTCATATATCAGAAAAACTTATCTATTTTTTAAAAACTATAACTTTATGGTCTATAGTACCTTTTAGCATAATTTAAGTTGCCTGATTGTCTCTTTTAATTAGGTCCATTTTTGCTTTTGCTTTGTCTGAGATCATGAATGCTACCCTTGTCATTTTTTTTTTTTACTTTATCTGAAACATATTAGATTTTGTTGTAGTTCTTCATTTGAACTCTGACTCCATCTTTCTGTTTCAAGTGTTTTTCTTGTAATCAATATATTGTTGGATTCTGGTTTCAAATCCATTGTTCTATATACTTTCTTTTTGTAGGTGAGTTCATCCCATTCACATTCACAGATGTCATTAACAGCTTATGTTTTTCTGTATCCCATTTTCTATTGTTTCTCCCTCACTTTCTTTTTATTCTGTTTGTCCTCAAAAGTCTAATTCGCTTTTAGCCACTGATTCTTTTAATCTGCTTTCCCTTTGATCATGGTCCCCTTTGACTCCCATTTTTACACTGGGTAAGTAATATTTTTAAATACACGTTTTAGAACCTTACTTAAAATGATAAATAGTATTTTCTAAAATTAAGAACAAGAATTAACTAAAATAGGGATAAACTTGAAGCCTTCCCAAGAAGATCACTAATGCAGTGAGAATGAACATTATAACCACTATTACTTGATAATGTATCAGAATTTCTAGGTATAATAACAATGGTAAAAAATTGAAAAAATAAGAATAGATTATAAGAAAATTAAACTATCACTATTTGCAGATAATATAATGATATACTTAAAGAAACCTAGATAACCAACTTAAACACTAGTTGAAACAATGAACTTTGTCAAATTGCAAAGTATATTGAATAGATAAAAATAAAATATAAAAATAAAAGCACTTATATCATCATCATTTATGTATACCACTACAAAAACTAGCAACAAGAGATAGAGAAATTCCATTTAAAATAACTGCTGACAAGACAAAATGCTTTGTACTCTAACGGCCAAGATAAAGCTAGGGACTATAGAAACACAATTACAATATACTTTTCACACAAATAAAGACAAACCTAAACAATATGAGAAATATAAATTGTTATATAATACAAATTACCATTTTACCTAAGTGAATTTACTCATTAAATGCCATCCCAATCACTACCAAAGAATTGTTTTTATAAAGCAAAATAAAGTTCATCTGGAGGAATAAAAAGTCAAAAATATAATCATGAACAAAATAAAATGAGAGGAAAGGTAGTCTGGCAGTACCAGATTTCAAACAATTTTACAAAGTGGTTATCATGAAAGTAATCTGATCTAATTTATCTAATTTTATCTTCTAATTTATCTAATTTATATTTCTTTCTAATTTTTCTATTTTGTTCTTTTTCTAGCTTTTTCATTGCATGCCCAATTCATTGATCTTTTTTTTTTTTTTGGTTTGTTTTATTCAAGTAAACATCTATAGATATAAAACTTTTCTTAAGAATTGCTTTGGGTGCATCCCATAAATTTTGATATGTTATTTCATGATTGTAATTTTCTTGTATGAAATCATCTATTATATTTATGATTTTTTGTTTCATCTACTCATTCTTTAGGATTTAATTATTTACTTTCCAATTAAATTTTGGTCTTTTTTCCCTGGCCTTTTTAATTACACATAATTTTTATTCCATTATAATCTGATAATGATGCATTTACTATTTCTGTTTTTCTGCATTTGATATTGAGGTTTTTATGCCCTAAAACATGGTAAATTTTTGAGTATGTTAGATGTACCATCATGAAAAAAAGTATATTTCTTTCTGTTGTAATTCAAATTTCTCCAAAAGTCTATTATCCCTAACGTTTCTAGTATTTTAATTACTTCCATAACTTCTTTCTTATTTATTTTGTGGTTGAATTTATTTAGTTCTGAGAGAGCAAGATTGATTTCCCCCACTAGTATGGTTTTACTTGTCTAATTCTTCTTGCAGCTTTCTTTTCCTCTAGGAATATGGATCCTATACCACTTGGTGCATATATGTTTTATTGATAGTATTTTATTATCTATGGTACCTTTAAGCAGGATGTAGTTTCCTTTCTTATCTCTTTTAATTAAATCTATATTTGCTTTTGTTTAATATGAGATCAGGATTGCTACCTCTACTTGTTTTTTAGCCCAGTTGAAGCCTAATAGATTCTGCTACAGTTTTTTTTTTTTACCATTGTTACTTTTATTTATATACTTTGCACAATACAGAAACAATCCACAATTTCATCCAAAAGAATGGCAATAATGAGACAACATAACAAAACCTATTGGATGCAGCCAAAACAGTTCTTAGGGGAAATTTTATATCGATATACACGAATAAAATAAAGAGGAGATCAATGAATTAGGCATGCAAACAAAAAAGCTAGGAAAAGAATAAAGTAATTTTTAAAATAAAAAAGAATAAAATCTCAAATCAAATTAAAAAATCTGAAACTGAAAGGAAAGATTAATAAAACTGAAACTAAGAAAACTATTACTAAAAGCTGCTTTTATGAAAAAAAAGAAAATAGATATACTTTTGATTAATTTGATATAAAAGAAAGAAAAAAAATCACCAGTGTCAAAAATGAAAAGGGTGAAATTATCAAAAATGAAAAAAATAAAGAATATTTTGCTCAACTGTATAGCAGCAAGTCTGACAATCTAACCTAAATGCATGAATATTGACAAAAATGTAAACTGCCTAGATTAACAGAAGAGGAAATAAATTACTTAAATTGTCCCATTATAGAAAAAGATTGACTTCTTGTGAAAAAAATCTCCAGAGCCAGAGGGATTCATAACTGAATTCTATGAAACATTTAAAGAAAAATTAATTCCAATAATATGTATAGTATTTGGAAAAATAGGTAAAGAAGGAGTTCTGCCAAATTCCTTCCATGACACAAATATAGTACTGATACCTAAATCAGGAAGAGCCAAAACAGAGAAAGAAAATTACAGACCAATCTCCCTAATGAATATTGATGCAAAAAATTTAAATAAAATATTAGCAAAGAGTTACAGCAACTTATCAAGAAGATAATATACTATGTCCAAGTGGGATTATACTAGGAATGCAGGTCTGGTTTAATATTAGGAAAATTATTACCATAATTGACCATATCAATAAGAAAATCACAAGAAATCATATCAATAGATGCAGAAAACTTTTTTCCCCAAAATACAGCACCCATTCTTATTAAAAACACTAGAGAATATAGGGATAAATAGAGTTTTCCTTAAAATAATAAACAGTATTGGGGGGGGGAAGAGCCAAGATGGCGGAGAAGGCATATGTAACTTTCTAAGCTCCTCTCATACCTTCACTACTAATTACTAAATTCAGCCTCAAAAATAGCACTTGATTGGCAAAGTGCTGACATTTTTGAATTGCAAACAATTGAAAGTGCAACAATTTACCAGCCAAAAATAACCTGGAAGATTGCCAGAATAGGCAATCTGAGGCAGGAGCAGACCAGCACAAGCAGGGAGATATGAGAGGCTAGCATACAGAGTGGATTGAGGCTGGGGCAGTATCTATGGCTGGAAAATTTACAGGGAGGATTCTACCGCAGGTTGGCTGCTCTTCTTTGGTTACAAAGCAGTAGACCAGCAGAGAAATTAAAGCCAAAGGTAGAGGGTACTCTAAAAAACATCAGAACCTTACAGGATCTGGCTACACTCACCCAAAACTGGAAGTGAGTGACTCAGCACAGACCACAGCACAGCTGTGCAGCCACTGCCCAGAGCAGTCACAAATCTACACAGCAGAAGGGTGCAGCCCAGGGCAGCCTCTATTCTGCACAGTGGGGGCCTTTGCCTGGGGTAATAGAACTTCCAACTGTGCTCCCTAGGGCAGAAGCCCTTCTGGTGCCCTGAGGGGCAGGGCAACTGCTTATATCCACAGTGGCCTTTTGCTTGGCATGGTGACACTTTCATTGCTCAACCTTTAGCCCAAGGGCAGTCACTAATCCACCAGCAAGGCTCTTAGCACAGCACTTCTGCAGCTTGGCCCATGTTCCCCAGGTCTGAGTCACTTTCTGTGCAAAGCTTTTCCCAGAGCACATCTGTAGCTGAGCTACTCTTTGCAGCCCATTGGCAGGAGGGCTACCGTCCATATATCTATCTGTCCTCTTCAGAGGAAGCTGGTAACCTCCTTGCCCTAAAGGCAGACCATAAAGGCTTTTAAAAACTGAGTAAAAAAAGCCAAACGAACCATTGATAGCTTCTATACAGAAAGAGAGCAGGTTTTCAACCCCGGGGAGACTAATAGCAGACAGTCTTCAGACAAAATCTCAAAGGGAGATGTAACCTGATCCCCATCACACAAGGCACTCCTGGAAGAAATTATAAAAAATCTTAAATGAGAGCTAGAAGAAAAACGGGAAAAGGAAAGAGAAAACATTCAAGAGAGTAAAAACGTCCTGAAATGTGAATTGTAAAAGGTAAAGAACTCTCAGAAAGTGCAGGGAACCAGAATTTGTGAATTGGAAAAGATAAAGAACTCCCAAGAAAGTGGGATTTGTGAATTGGAAAAGATAAAGAACTTCCAAGAAAGTAGGATTTGTGAATTGGAAAAACAACTCAATAAAAAAAAAGAAATTAATGAAATGGGAAAAAAAAATCCATAGAGCAAAACAACTCATTAAAAAGCTTAAGTGGACATATACAAAAAAAAAGTTAAAAAAAGCCAATGAAGAAAATAACTCATTAAAAATAAGACCTGATCAAATAGAAATGAATGATTCATTGAGACATCAAGTCAAGCAAAACCAAAAAAATGAAAAATTAGGAAAAAATGTTAAATATCTACTTGAAAAAACAGCATACCTGGAAAATAGATCTAAGAGAGATAATCTGAGGATTATTGGACTTCCTGAAAATTATGATGGAAAAAAGAGCCTAGATACTATTTTACAGGAAATCATCAAACAGAACTGCCCAGATATAACAGAATCAGAAGGTAAAATAGGCATTGAAAGAATTCATTGAACACATTCTGAAAAAGGCAATAAAATAAAAACCCCAAGGAATATTGTGGCTAAATTTCTGAACTATCAGACTAAGGAAAAAATATTACAAGAAACCAGAAAAAAACAATTCAAATACTGAGGAGCCACAATAAGGATCACTCAAGATCTAGCTGCTTCCATATTAAAAGACTGAAGGGCCTGGAATCTGATATTCTGAAAGACAAAAGAACTTGGAATGCAGCCAAGAATAAACTATCCAGCTAAACTGAGCATTTTCTTCCAGGGAAGAAGGTAGACATTTAATGAAACAGATGAATTCCATTTGTTTCTAAGGAAAAAACCCAAAACTAAACAAAAAAAAAAATTGATCTCCAACCATAGGATTCAAGAGAAGTAGAAAAAGGTAAAAAGAACTTTTGAGAACTGTATTTGTTATGGATATACAGAAAGAGCACATGTATAATTTGATTTTATTGATATAATATAAAAAAGGGAAATTGAAATGGAAAGGGGATAATATCAGAAAAAGGGAAAAGAGGAGATAAAAAGAGGGACAAAGAGGCAAGGGAAACATATCATATATGAGGGAATTTAGAGGGGGGAAGAACATTGTGGGAATCTTACTCTCATCAGAATTGGCACAATGAGAAAATAATTGACATATTTGATTTACAGAGAAACTTCTCTCACATCATTAAAAAAGTGGGAGAGGAAAATGGAAAGGGGAAACAGTAATAAAAGAAAAATACAAGAAAGGGAAAGTGATTCAAAGGGGGTAGGAGGAATTCTAAAAAGGGAGAATTGCATGAGGCAAGTGGTGCCCATAAGTTTAATACTGGCAAAGGGGGTAAGGGGGGGAAGAAAAAGAAAAGCATAATCTGGGAATAATAAGATGGCAGAAAATACAGAATCAGTCATTTTAACTGTAAAAGTGAATGGGATGAACTCTCCCATAAAGTGAAGGCAGATAGCAGACTGGATCAAGTCAGAACTCTACAATATGTTGTTTACAGGAAACACATTTAAAACAGGGAGATACATACAGAGTAAAGGTAAAAGGCTGGAATCTATTATGCTTCAGGTGAAGTAAAAAAAGCAAGGGTAGCCATTCTTATCTCAGATCAAGCAAAAGCAAAAATTGATCTGATTAAAAGAGATAAGGAAGGAAACTATATCTTGCTAAAGAGTAGCATAGACAATGAAGCAATATCAATACTAAACATATGTGCATCAAGTGGTATAGCATCTAGCTTCCTAAAGGAGAAGATAAGAGAGTTGCAAGAAGAAATAAAAAGCAAAACTATAATAGTAGGAGATCTCAACCTTGCACTCTCAGAATTAGATAAATCAATCCACAAAATAAATAAGAAATAAGTTAAAGAGGTAAATAGAATTTTAGAAAAATTAGGTATGACAGATCTTTGGATAAAACTAAATGGTGACAGAAAGAAGTATACATTCTTCTCAGCAATTCATGGAACCTATACAAAAATTGACCATATATTAGGACATAAAGACCTCAAAATTAAATGCAGGAAGGAAGAAATAGTAAATGCTTTCTTTTCAGATCACAATGCAATAAAAACTAAATTGAAGAAAAAGTTAGGATAAATAGAACAAAAAGTACTGGGAAACTAAATAATCTCATCTTAAAGAAGGATTGGTTGAAACAGAAAATTATAGACACAATTAACAATTTCACCCAAGATAATGACAATGATGAGACATCATACCAAAATGTGTGGAATGCAGCCGAAGTGGTATTAAGAGGAAATTTTATATCTTTAGAGGCTTACTTGAATAAAATTGAAAGAAAAGATCAATGAATTGGGCTTGAAACTTAAAAAGCTAGAAAAAGACCAAATAAAAAACCCCCAATAAAATACTAAACTTGAAATTCTAAAATTAAAAGGAGAAATTAATAATATTAAAAGTAAAAAAAAAACTTGAATTAGTAAATCAAACTAAAAGTTGGTTTTATGAAAAAACAAACAAACAGCTAAACCTTTGGTAAATCTGATTAGAAAAAAGAAAGAAGAAAATCAAATTGTCTTAATAATGAAAAGGGAGAACTTTCCACCAATGAAAAGGAAATTAGAGTAATAATAAGGAGTAACCTTGCCCAACTTTATGCCAATACATTTGATAACCTAAGTGAGGATGACTGCCTCCAAAAATATAGGCTTCTCAGATTAACAGAGGAGGAAGCAAATTGCTTAAATAGTCCCATTTCAGAAAAAGAAATTCTTGGAATCCTTACAAAGTGTTAACTCATTAGAGTTGATAGAGACAATAATTATCTAATTTAGCATGGTTCAGTATGACTGGTCTGAACTTACAAGGAGATGTTATGGGCCAGAACTTGAAACAAGGTACTAAGTGGAACTGATAGAAACAATGCTTGTGTTCACACCTTTAGAGGGCTCATATAAGCAAGAAGCTCATAAGGCCACAGAGCACTCTGGGACAGACAAAGGAGCACTCTGGGAGATTGAGAGCCAGAAGCCCTCTCACGGAGGTCAGTCAAATTCATTCCAACTTTCACCTTGGTGCTGGCTGGAGATATTTGCAAGAATTGAAGCTGAAGCTGGCAGAGACTCTGGGAGATACAGAAGCCCACAACTCCACTCTTGGAGGCAGAGGCAGAGTCATTCCATTTTCTACCTTTGTGCTGGCTGGAGGCTGAAGGACAAACCTTTGGATTTGGAGACATTGGGAGGGAGCTCTTGGAACCAAGCAGAGAGATAGGCCACCAAGTAAACTAACTGGGCTATTTTGGAGGAAACAATAAAAGATCTGAACTTTTAACACCTGGTTGTATTTGGAGTAATTATTACTTTAGTTGAAAGTAAGGCTGCCTCCAGAAAACCTCCCTAAGAAACCTGCTCCCAGAGAGAACCATTATATTTTAAAGAAGAGAACACCACATTTATTAATCAGCTCCCTAAAAAAAAATCCCTGGGACCAGAAGAATTTACATGTACATTCTACCAAGCATTTAAAGAACAATGAACCCCAATGCTATATAAACTATTTGAAAAAAATAGGGAATGAAGAAGGCCTAACAAATTCCTTTTATGCCACAGAAATGATACTGATACCTAAACCAGGTAGGTTGAAAATAGAGAAGGAAAATTATAGACCAATATCCCCAATGAATATTGATGCTAAAATCCTAAATAAAATATTAGCAAAAAGTCTACAGAAAATCATCCCCAGGAAATACACCATAGCCAAGTAGGATTTATACCAGGAATTCAAGGCTGGTTAAATATTAGGAAAACTATTAGTATAATTGACCATATCAACAACCAAACTCACAAAAACCATACGATCATCTCAATAGATGCAGAAAAAGCACCATACGATCATCTCAATAGATGCAGAAAAAGAATTGATAAAATCCAGCATCCATTCCTATTAAGAACACTTGAGAGTATAGGAATAAATGGACTTTTCCTTAAAATAATCAGTAGCATCTATTAAAAACCATCAGTAAGCATCATACGTAATGGGGATAAACTGGAACCATCCATTCCCAGGAAGATCAGGAGTGAAACAAGGTTGCCCACTGTCACTATTACTATTCAATATTGTATTGGAAATGCTAGCTTTGGCAATAAGAAGCTAGCATTTCTAATACAATATTGAATAGTAATGGAGAAAGAGATTACGGGAATTAGAGTAGGTAATGAGGAAACCAAATTATCACTCTTTGCTGATGATATAATGGTACTTAGAGAACCCCAGAGATTCTACTAAAAAGCAGATAATAATCCTCATCTTTAGCAAAGTTGCAGATACAAAATAAACCCACCTAAGTCATCCGAATTCTTATATATCACTAACAAAATCCACCATTTAGAGTTACAAACAGAAATTCCATTTAAAGCAACTACCAATAGTATAAAATATTTAGGAATCTAAATGCCAAGGGAAAATCAGTAATTATATGAACAAAACTACAAAACACTTTCCACACAAATAAAATCAGATCTAACCAACTGAAAAAAAAAATATTAAATGCTCTTGGATAGGGCGAGCAAAAATAATAAAGATGACCATACTACCTAAACTAATCTACTTATTTAGCACTATACCAATCAGACTCCCAAAAAACTATTTTATTGACCTAGAAAAAAAATAACAACAAAGTTTATATGGGAAAAAAAAGGTCAAGAATTTCAAGGGAACTAATGAAAAAAAAAATGAAGGTGGCCTAGCTGTACCAGATCTAAAATTATATTATAAAGCAACAGTTACCAAAACCATTTGGTATTGGCTAAAAAATAAATTGATTGATCAGTGGAATAGGTTAAGTGCAAAGGACAAAATAGTCAATAATTTTAATAATCTAGTGTTTGATAAACCCAAAGATTTTGGGATAAGAATTCACTGTTTGAGAAAAATTCTGGGAAAATTGGAAATTAGTATGGTAGAAACAAGGCATTGACTCATACTTATTACTGTATACCAAGATAAGGTCAAAATGAATTCATGACCTAGGCATAAAGAATGAGATTATAAATAAATTGGAAGAGCATAGGATAGTTTACCTCTCAGACCTGTGGAAGAGGAAGGAATTCATGACCAAAGAAGAAGTAGAGATCATTACTGATCACAAATAGAAAAATCTGATTATATCAAATTGAAAAATTTTTGTAAAAACAAAACTAATGCAGACAAGATTAGAAGGAAAGCAATAAACTGGGAAAGCATTTTTATGGTCAAAGGTTCTGATAAAGGTCTCATTTCCAAAATATATAGGGAATTAACTCTAATTTATAAGAAATCAAGCCATTCTCCAATTGATAGATGATCAAAGGATATAAACAGACAATTCTTAGACAAGCAAATTGAAATTATATCTAGCCATATGAAAAGATGCTCTAAGTCATTATTAATCAGAGAAATACAAATTAAAACAACTCTGAGATACCTCTACACACCTGTCAGATTGACTAGAAGGACAGGGAAAGACAATCTGGAATGTTGGAAGGGATGTGGGAAAACTGGGACACTGATACATTGTTGGTGGAATTGTGAACACAGTCAGCCATTCTGGAGAGAGATTTGGAACTATGCTCAAAAAGTTATCAAACTATGCATATCCTTTGATCCAGCAGTGTTATTACTGGATTTATATACCAAAGACATCTTAAAGAAGGGAAATGGACTGTATGTGCAAGAATGTTTTTGGCAGCCCTCTTTGTAGAGGCCAGAAACTGGAAACTAAGTGGATGCCCTTCAATTAGAGGATGGCTGAATAAATTGTGGTATATGAATATTATGGAATATTATTGTTCCTTAAGAAATGACCAGCAGGATGATTTCAGAAAGGCCTGGAGAGACTTACATGAACTGATGCTGAGTTAAATGAGCAGGACCAGAAGATCATTATATATTTCAACAACAATACAATATGATGATCAATTCTGATGGATGTAACCCTCTTCAAAAATGAGATAAACCAAATCAGTTCCAATAGAGTAGTAATGGATTGAACCAGCTACACCCAGTAAAAGAATTCTAGAAAATGAGTATGACCCACTACATAAATTCCCAATCCCTCTATTTTTGTCCACCTGCATTTTTCCTTCACAGGTTAATTGTACACTATTTAACAGTCTGATTCTTTTTGTACAGCAAAATAACTGTATGGACATGTATACCTATATTGTATTTAACATATACTTCAACATGTTTAACATGTATTGGTCAACCTGCTATCTGGGGGAGTGAGTGGGGGGAAGAAGGGGAACAAAAGGTTTTGCAAATGTCAATGCTGAAAAATTACCCATGCATTTATCTTGTAAATAAAAAAAAAGCTATAAAAATAATGAGCAGTATTTATCTAAAACCAACAGCAAGCATTATTTATAAAGGACAGAAGATGGACACATTACCAATAAGATCAGGGATAAAACAAGGATGCCCTTTATCACCACTATTATTCAACATTGTACTAGAAATGTTGGCATAAGCAATAAGAAAAGAAAAAGAAATCAAAAGAATTAGAATAGGTAATGAGGAAATCAAACTATGACTCTTTGCAGATAATATGATGATGTACTTTGAGAATTCTAGAACATCTTCCAAAATAATTCATAACTTTAGCAGAGTTTCAGGATATAAAATAATCTCACAGAAATAATTAGTCTTTCTTTATATTACTTACAAAGCCCATCAGCAAGAGATAGAGAAATAGCATTTAAATTTTCTATAAACAAAATAAAATAATTGGGGATCTACCTGCCAAGACAAACCCAAGAACTAGAGGAATACAATTAAAAAATAATTCTCATACAAATGAAGTCAGATCTAAACAATTGTATAAGTATCAATTTCTCATGGATAGCTCAAGCTACTATAATAAAAATGACAATTCTGCCTCAATTGAAGTAATTTTTCAGTGATATGCCAATTAAATTGAGAAAAATCTTTTATAGAACTACAAAAGCATAACAAAATTCATCTGGAAGAACAAAAGGTCAAGAATATTAAGGGAATTAGAAGAAAAAATATAAAGGATGGTAGTTTAGCAGTACCAAGTCTAAAACTATATTATAAAGCAGCAGTCATCAAAACCATTTGGTACTGGCTAAGAAATAGACTAGTGTATCAATTTAATAGATTAGATACAGAAGACACAATTTCCTATACCAATCTAGTATTTGATGAACTCCCAAATTCCAGTTTCTGGAATAAGAACTTACTATTTGACAAAATTGCTGGGAATTTGGAAAATAATGTCAGTAACTTGGCATAGATCTACTTCTCACACACCATTCTAAAATAAGGTAAAAATGGGCACATGATTTAGTCATAAAAAATGATTCCATAAAAAAATTAGGACAACACTGGATAATTTACCTATCAGATCTTTGGAGACAGATGGAATTTATGACCAAAGAACTAGAGAAAAATATGAAAGGCAAAATGGAAAATTTTTATTACATTAAATTAAAAATGTTTTGCCCTAACAAAACCAACAGAAAGAAGATTAAAAGGGAATTATGCATCTGAGAAAAAATCTTTACAGCTAGTGTTTCTGATAAAGGTCTCATTTCTAAAATATATAAAGAATTGTGTCAAATTTATAAGAATATACATCAGTCCTCAGTCGACAAATGACCCAATTTTCAGGTGATGCTCTAAATAACTATTGATTGAGAAATGCAAATTAAAATAACTCTGAGCTATCACCTCAATTGAAAGATAATGATAAAGGTTGGAATGGATGTGGGAAAACTGGGACACTAATGTGCTGTTGGTCTACTTGTGAAATGGTCTAACATTTTGGAGAGCTATCTGGAACTATACCCAAACAGATATCAAACTGTGCATACCTTTTCATCCAGCAGTACCCTTTAGGTCTATATCCCAAGGAAAGCATAAAGGAGGAAAAAGGACCCACATATGCAAAAATGTTTGTAAAAACTTGCTAGTGTTTTTGTTCTTTAAAATAATAAAATGGTTCTCTCTGGGAGAGAGGTTTCTTGGGGAGGTTTTCTGGAGGCAGCTTTAGTTTCAGTTACAAGTAAATAATCACCCAAAATTGCAGCCAGCTGATAAAAGTTCAGATATTTTATTGTGTCCTTCAATATAGCCCGGTTAGTTTTCTTAGAGGCCTATTTTTCTGCTTGGTTCTAAGAGCGCTTGCAGCTTTGTCCTTGGCTCCTGCCTCTGCTTTCTTCAGCTTCCAGCCAACACCAAGGTGGAAGATGAAAATGAATCTCTCTTATCTCAGAGAGAGGGCTTGTGGGCTTCCTCCCAGAGTGCTCCTCTCTAACCCCAGTCAATGTTCTGAAGTAAGACCTTCAAGCTCTAAGAGCTTCCTCTATATATATATGATCTCCCAAAGGTTAACTCCTTCTTCTGGAGGCAGGGCTTAAGGGAGGTGTAAATTCGGATATCTCATACTAAACCTGAAATCTCCCAAACGTGTGAACTCCATTGAGTACTTAAATACTTATGAGCTCTCTAAAGGTGTGAACACAAGCATTATTTCTATCAGTTGTACTTAGTACCTTGTTTCAAGTTCTGGCCCAAAATATCTCCTTCTAAGATCAAATCAATCATATTGAACCATACTAAATTAGATAATTATTGTCTCTATCAACTCTAAGGGCTTAACAGTTTGTAAAGATTCCAACAGTAACTCTTTTTGTAGTAGCAAAGAATTGGAAAAGAAGTGGATGGCCTTCAATCAGAGAATGGCTGAACAAGTTGTGGCATATGATTATAGAAAGGCCTAGAAAGATTTAAATGAACTGATGTTGAGCGAAACAAGCGAGAGTCAGGAATACATTTTACACAATCACAGCAAGAATGTGTGATGATGAATTATAAAAATTTTGTTCTTCTCAGTAGTTCAGTGATCCAAAGCAATCCCAATAGTCTTTAGAAAGAAAATGCCATCTGCGTCCAGAAAAAGAAGTATGGAGATGGAATGTAGATCAAAACTTGTTATAATCACTTCTTTTTTTCTCTTTTTTAATTCTCTCCCATGATTTTTCCATTTTACTCTGATTTTTCTCACCCAATATGATTCATAAAAAATTAATAAATTTACTAGAAATAAATAAAAGAATAAAAAAAATCTACTAATGTGAGAGGTAGGGCCTTAGTGACCCTATAAGAGAGTGAGATAGCTCTCATATTTCAGGTATGTAGGAATGTTCTGAAATTGATTCCCATGGAAAAGATCACTCATGCTCTATTTGTTTTAAATCATGTTAGTAATTAGTAATTAAATTCAAAGCAATAGAAATATATTTTAATGAATTCAAAATAAAAATCTAATCCTGAAACATTCAAATGAATTTGTGAACGCATCAATATAAATATTCTCTTCAGTCAATAACATTTCAACTCATACATGCCTTTCCATATTGTTTGACCTTGATTATGATCTTTGTAAATTCCTCATTGGGAGTGATATGCTGAGGGCTTTTCATCTTGTTTTGCTGGGACCAAAATGCTAGTGGATTATACAACTATCCATCATTTATGCTATATTATCTCTATATGCTATCTTGTATATACATATACATATGTGTGTCTGTGTGTGTGCGTATGAGGTAGAAAGAGAGAATGAGTCAGTATGTGTACACACACACATTATACATACATATACACATGTGTATTTATGTATGTGTATACTCTAATTGTAAAGTAAGCATATCTATATAGACTTAATAACGTTTAATTCATTTTAATTCTGGTGTTTGAAGACAAGATTTTGTACTAAAATTTTTATTAGGAACTTGATTTGACTGTTGCTATATTCAAATCATTATAACAATGAGTAATGTAATTTAGATTGTAAACTGTTATCCAAATTCAATGTCATTCAATAAACATTTATTTCACACCTGATATGTATAAAGTGTTAATAAATGCAGGAGACGTACATTTTACCTAAAAAAGTCTCTGTCCTATGTTCTTAATTTCCAATAGAGAGGAAAAAAATATTTACTTATATATCTTATAATATAGGTGATAGTATCTAATGAAAATATTTCACCCTAAGCTTTTAATCTGTATATGTTCTAATATAGCTTTACAAAATTCCAAATCCATTTGTACTTTATGCTTTTTTTTTTTATTATAACTTTTTGTTGACAGAACATATGCCTGGGTAATTTTTTACAACATTATCCCTTGCACTCACTTCTGTTCCGACTTTTCCCTTCCCTCCCTCCACCCTCTCCCCTAGATGGCAAGCAGTCATATATGTTAAATATGTTATAGTATATCCTAGATACAATATATGTATGCAGAACTGAACAGTTCTCTTGTTGCACAGGGACAATTGGATTCAGAGGGTAAAAATAACGTGGGAAGAAAAACAAAAATGCAGTTTACACTCATTTCCTTGTGTTCTTTCTCTCGCTGTAGCTGCTTCTGTCCATCATTGATCAATTGGAACTGAGTTAGATCTTCTCTTTGTCAAAGATATCCACTTTCATCAGAATACATCTTAATACAGTATCGTTGTTGAAATATATACTGGTCTCCTGGTTCTGCTCATTTCACTTAGCATCAGTTCATGTAAGTCTCTCCAAGCCTCTTTGTATTCATCCTGCTGGTCATTTCTTACAGAATAATAATATTCCATAACATTCACATACCACAATTTACCCAACCATTCTCCAATTGATGGGCATTCATTCATTTTCCAGTTTCTAGCCACTACAAAGAAGGCTGCCACAAACATTTTGGCACATACAAGTCACTTTCCCTTCTTTAGTATTTCTTTGTGATATAAGCCCAGTAGTGACACTGCTGGATCAAAAGGTATGCACACTTTGATAATTTTTTGGGCATAATTCCAGATTGCTCTCCAGAATGGTTGGATTCATTCACAACTCCACCAACAATACATCAGTGTCCCAATTTTCCCACATTCCCTCCCACATTCATCATTTTTTTTTTTCATGTCATCTTAGCCAATTTGACAGGTGTGTAGTGGTGTCTCAGAGTTGTCTTAATTTGCATTTCTCTGATCAATAGTGACTTGGAACACTCTTTCATATGAGTAGAAATAGTTTCAATTTCATCATCTGAAAATTGTCTGCTCATCTCCTTTGACCATTTATCAATTGGAGAATGACTTGATTTCTTATAGAGTCAATTCTCTATATATTTTGCAAATGAGGCTTTTATCAGAACTTTTAACTGTAAAAATGTTTTCCCAGTTTGTTGCTTCCCTTCTAATTTTGTTTGCATTAGTTTTGTTTATACAAAGGCTTTTTAATTTGATGTAATCAAAATTTTGTATTTTGTGATCAATAATGATCTCTAGTTCTTCTTTGTTCACAAATTCCTTCCTCCTCTGCAAGTCTGAGAGGTAAACTATCTTATGTCCCGCTTATTTATGTATGATCTTGTTCTTTTGCCTAAATCAAGGACCGATTTTGCTTTTATCTTCATATATGGTGTTAAGTGTGGGTCCATGCCTAATTTCTGCAATATTAATTTCCATTTTCCCAGAAGATTTTGTCCAATAATGAATTCTTATCCCCAAAATTGAGATTTTTGGGTTTGTCAAAAACTAGATTGTTATAGTTATTGACTATTTTTTCTTGTGAACCTAACCTATTCCACTGATCAACTAATCTATTTCATAGCCAATACCAAATGGTTTTGATGACTCCTGCTTTATAATATAGTTTTAGATCAGGCACAGCTAGGCCACCTTCATTTGATTTTTTTTATTAATTCCCTTGAAATTCTCGACCTTTTGTTCTTCCATATGAATTCTGTTTTTATTTTTTTCTAGGTCATTACCAGGCTTTTTTTCCTCCCATTTTCTTGTCCTTTGATCTCTTAGGTTTTGTAGTCAGTAACAGACATGAAGATGACAGAATTAGGATAACTTCAAATCTTATAATCTAAACACTATCAGAAGACTGAAATATCTCTATATTATCTCCAGCTTTCAACAAGTAGAAATCTCATATTAAACTATACATATAACGTATATAAACTATAATGTTTAGTCTTCTGGACACCTCTCTAGAACCTCCCAGAGAAGAGCACTAGGATCATTGCAAAGAGATAAATTGGAGCTTGATGCCTGAAAAAATTTTCCTAATAATGACCTGAAGAGATGAGTTGCTTCAAGGGAATGAACTCTTACTCACTAAATATTTTCAAGCAAATTCTAGATGATTAATTTTAAGGTGTGCTGTGATAAGCATTATTATTAAATGAATGATATAGTGTCAGAAGTTCTTTTGATTTTAAACAATTCTGAGATTGTCAAAATCTTCTCAAATTAATTTATTAATGAAAAACTTCACCTCCCCAATTTTTAATATCACTAAATATTAGGAAATTCTTTATGGCAAGCTTTTGTGCACCTTCTAATTATTCAATCTGACTCTGTCAAATTTTGCTTCCTATTACTGCTGTATTTCTATTGAGTCAGCATGCATTATGAGATCACCCTAAATTTGGCATAATAATAACAGATAAGATATTTGTAGTTTTTAATCGCTCTTTTTCAAAAAGCATTATTCATTTTAATCCATAGAATCCAATCAAACTACTTTAATACATTTTGAAATACTTAAAATAGGAATAAATAGGAACAACAATGATCAATTTTCCTTCCCTCATGTTAATCTTATTATAACTCAGGCACCAAGTGAATAGCCCAGAAGGCCTAGCAAATGATCTAGAAGGAGAAGATTGACCTTTCTACAGTATCTCTTTTAACTCTCCCCCCTCTCCCTATTGACATCCCGCTTCTAAGAGGAATACTGAAGCATGACTTTCTTTGTTATCTATAATACCTAATTTGGCTCTTACCTTGGTAATGCCCAAATGTTGTTCCTTCAGGATAGTTATTTAATTATACCTCTTTAACATTATAGAGATGATATCATGCAACTTCAGCCAATGCCAAAGGGGTATGTTCCATAGTTTGCAAACTCTGCTTTATGAAACTTTATGCTAAAAGATTGAAGAGTCAGAAAATCTGGTTAGAATAAGTATCATATTTACAAATTATTCCCATGCTTGTAAGCATTGTAAATTTACATTTATAAATGTGAAAATCTAATAATGTAAATTTTTAAAAATAAGAGAAAAACTCTTTTGAATATAAAAAAACACTCATAGATTTTGATTCATATGCTCAATATATTATTAATATGGGCATTAAAGCATTTATATGGGAAAGATGATTTAGAATTTTTATAGACTCGTATAATTAGATTTTTATTTTCTCTGTGTATGTTATTTAGAGTCATCTAATTTTAGTGATGGATGTGACAGCATGATGAAATAGATAAAAATGCTGAACTCAGAGCCCAGAAGGCTTGAGATTGAATTCTACTTCTTACACTTATCATATCTATGACCATTGGAAAGTCATCTAAATAATAATAATAATATTTATTCAGTTATGAAATTTGGTTTAATATTCACTGAACAATGAATTTTTTAATCTTGAAAAATAGGGACAGTAATGCCAACACTATTTCCTTAAATAGATTCATTTCTAGGTTAGAATCAAACAAAATACACAAAGGGCTTTATAAAACAGCTTCATAGGTGTGTACACACACACACATAGATACATATGCACACTTGTATGTACACATATACATGTATTGTGCACTTATGCTTATACATATATACAACACACATATTTGCATATGCATATACCAAACATATACAACTCCACTAGCATACATACTTAATTATGTACATATACACACACAACACACATATGTTGGTTTTATTCCTAGAAGGATGAAAGCATTTTCTGTATAACATTCTTGACAGGTGATCATCAACATTCTACTTAAAGATCTCCTTTCAGATGAAGATACAGCAGCTTTCTAATGTATCCCTTAAAATGTAGCTTCTACAATTAAGCCTAATGCACTCAATATAGCTTGACTATCACAGACATACTCCACTAGCATACATACTTCATTGAGTCTTTTGCCTCCTTTATTCTACTCATTATCCTTCCATTAATGAAGTCTACAATCAATTTAGTTTTGAGTACAGTTTTGTCTCACTTGACTCACATTGAGTTTGTAGATAATGAAAACACTAACCAATTCCAGAATTCATTATACCTGTTTTGACCATCCATCTTTTTCAAACACAATTATACTGCTAAACTTATATCAAACCATAGTATAATTGGCATATATGCACATCTGAATTAATTTATTATAATAGAATTTAGGTATATCCTTATAGAGACACAAAAATACTGAGGACCTTAGAATTATATTTTTCCTACATTTTTCCTATATTTTCCTATATTTTTCCAGACCAATTTGTCAAGAATTCTATCTCATTCTTTCGTATTTCCATATAGGGCTTGTGATGACCGCGTTAGCACCCTGGGTACTTTAGAATCAGCCAGAGTCAGGATAAACAAAAGTCCTTGATCTTTATTCTTTGTTAAAAGGAAAGAAGAGAGTGTGGACACAGGAATCTCCTCTCTCCTCTACCAAATGGAGTCACACTCACTTGTCCTACTCTACCTTCTAATCCCTCCTCCAAGTCTCTTTATATCCAACAGATTGAGCCAGCAAAGAGTAGTGGGCAGGGCCATTCTTTCTCCAAGCATATGTTAATAGAGTATTGTCCAATTGATAATTAGCCTTAAGTATTTGGACCTCAGTTCATCAACTCAGATTCAGCCCATTATATCTCCTGCTTTCTTTTGTTTTAGAACACAGCTGGTCACACTATTCCTGACTTCTCAGGGAGGTGAGAGCCCCCAAGGGGAGATGATCATGCCCTCCATGACTTCTCAGGAAGGGAGATGAAAAGCACAAAAGGGAAGTGGGGATTGCTAGTGGGTTTCTGGGCTGAAGGGTCTTATTAGAAACAGGTATGCACAAACACATCAGCATAGGAGGTATTACACAAGCACATAGCAATAATGCACAGGCTATTAGGGATGACTCTCCCCACAGTCAGTGCAGGCTCTATGTGGTGTAACAAACATGAATTGTACTTGCAAGTAGTGATATAATAAAGAATATGAATCAACATGGTGTTGTAAAACATTTCCAGACATTCTAGAAGGAGGGCATGTAAACAATAGTCACACATACACCTTCTTTAGCAGCCAAGAGATACCCCAAAATCAATCTATTGTCCATTGCTTCACGTGTCAGGGAATCCAATGATCCCCACAAGTTTTTGAAGTCCTGCAACACTCTTTTTTGTCTCAGAGAATCCAAAGATTCCTGAGGGTTTTGAAGTCCAACAAACTTTGATGTCCATGAGTCAAACGCCATAACTGCCATGCTCTTTCAATGGTGAGCACAATCAGCAACAGAACCATCTGATATTTCTTGGGTGTTCTCCTTTGTTTCAAGGGTCTGCTCCGTCTCTCTGTGATGGACAAGGCAAATATAGCTTGTTGGCACCCATGTGATTCCTTCTCCACCTGTAGAGATACAAGCAAACCTTGTCCCCCAAGCAGTTAGCCTATATGATCCTTTCCATTCACCACTTTCTGGGTCACTCTACATCACCTGCCAATTATCTAAAGATAGTGGAGCTGCTCACACTGGACACTGCCCTTACAGTGGGTTATAAAACCTGTCTGCCAGAGACAGTGCATCTTTGCCAAAAATCAAGAAGTTAATAGTATAAAGAGCTAGATTTAGAAGTTCTCTAGGGTTACCTGTGGCTCCCCCTTTCTTTTGTTTTTGGAGGACTGTTTTAATGTCTCTGTTTCTCCTCTCCACTATTGCCTGTCTTTGAGGATTAAAAAGTATGCCAGTGGTGTGTAAAATCTTATACTGTGCACAAAAGTGTGCAAAATGTTTAGAAGTATATGCAGGTCTATTATCTGTTTTTATTGCTTATGGCATACCCATAATTGCAAATACTTGGATAAGGAATTCAGTGACCATTCGGGCTGTCTCTTTTGCTGCTGATATTGCAAAAGTGCATCCTGAAAAGGTGTCTATCACAACATGGATGAAAGACAGGCAACCAAAAGATTTATAAGGGGTCACATCCTTTGCCAAATTCCATTGGGCGTCAAACTATGAGGGTTCTTCCCTGGAGGCAGTGTAGGAGGGTGGAAAGGAAAGCAAGCTGTACAGTCTTTTACTATGCTCCTAGCTTCCTCTCTTGTTATTTCAAATTGTAAATGTAAAGATCGAGCAGCCTGATGATATTTAAAATGAGATTCTTGGGCTTCTTGAAATAAAAGAGTATTAAACATAGTTGAGGATTCTGATTTTGAATTACCTGTAGGACCCAAGTCCACTATAAGGGAATGCAAAATTCACCTGGTCTTTCTCACTTGTTTGAAATTTTTTTTAATTTAATCAACATTATTTTTTTTAAATTTTTATTTAATAGCCTTTAATTTACAGGTTATATGCATGGGTAACGTTATATGCATGGGTAACTTTACAGCATTAACAATTGCCAAAGCTCTTGTTCCAATTTTTCACCTCTTACCCCTCACCCCCTCCCCCTGACGGCAGGATGACCAGTAGATGTTAAATATATTAAAATATAAATTAGATACACAATAAGTATACATGACCAAACCGTTAATTTGCTGTACAAAAAGAATCAGACTCGGAAATATTGTACAATTAGCTTTTGAAGGAAATCAAAAATGCAGGTGGGCATAAATATAGGGATTGGGAATTCAATGTAATGGTTTTTAGTCATTCTTTCTCTGGGCATAGCTGGTTCAGTTCATTTTCTGCCATTGGAAATGATTTGGTTGATCTCATTCTGAGAATGGCCAGGTCCATCAGAATGGTCACAATATATTTTGTTGAAGTATATAATGATCTCCTGGTCCTGCTCGTTTCCTCAGCATCAGTTCTTGTTCTTCAGGACTTTCGAAATCATCCTGTTGGTATTTCTTCGAACAATAATATTCCAAATATTCATATACCCAAATTTATTCACCATTCTCCAACTGATGGCATCCATTCAGTTTCAGTTTCGCCACTACAAAAGGGCTCAAACATTTTGCAAATAAGGGTTCCTTTCCTTCTTTATAATCTCTTTGGGATATAATCCCAGTAGTAACACTGCTGGATCAAAGGATATGCACGTTTGATAACTTTTGAGCATAGTTCCAAACTCTCTCCAGAATGGTTGGTTTTGTTCACAACTCCACCAAAATGCATCAATGTCCCAGTTTTCCCATCCCCTCCAACAATCTCATTATTTTTCCTGTCATCTTACCAATCGACAGGTGTGGTACTTTAGGTTGTCTTTTAATTTCTCTGATTAATAATGAACATCTTTTTCATATGACAGAAAAGTTTCAATTTCTTCATCGAGGTGTCTGTTCATATCCTTTGACCATTTTTCAATTGGAGAATGGCCCTTGATATATATTAGGTACAAATTTTATTTGGGCTTTGGTCTTTGTACCCACATACTGAATAGAGAATCAAATATTTTTATATTCTGGATAATAAATAAGAGCTAGAATGATTACATACAATTCATTCTCTGAGTGGACTTGGAGTTCTTCTCCTTTAAATTAATCCAAAGATACAACACAAATATTATATTTGGATGCACTTTTAAAGATAATTTTTCTTTAAGAGGAACTTTAAAAGCTTTTCTTAGAATCCATTAATTAAATCCTGTTCTCTTTAATGGGCCTTTTGTAAAATTTAGATTGGCTAATAAAATTTCCACCTGGATGGTTTCAACATACATTAATTTGTGTTTAGTATGAAATTTATTCTTGTCAGGTCTTATCCCAGAAATTGTACTGTAAAACAACGGGCCTTTAAAAAACAAAAGCACTGGGAAGGATTAAGGCTTTGTTCTGTTTGAGGGTTCACCACTTATCCCTGTCTCCTTGATGAAGTACTACTGTGGGTTTCCCTTGTCAAAAACTGATATTTCCAAGGGTTTTTGGTGACTCTTTGAACAAATTGGATACAGACAGTTCAACTTCTTTCCCTCTTGAGCTTCTTTTTTAAACTGATGGGTGAGTTTAAGCACTTTTCCCTTAAAATGTCATATAAAGGTTGCAATTGATAGGTAGTCAAGCATAACACTAGACTAGACACATCCATTGGATATCTTCTATCAATTTCTGAAAGTCATTTAGGTGTTTAGCTTCTCTGTTCTTAAGGAAAGTTTTTGTATTGTAAACATCTTAGGATACACTTCATATCCTAAATATTTGAAAGGATCATATTTTTGAATTTTTTGTGGAGCTATGTGCAATTTGTAGTACCTTAGTGTCTCCATGGTATTTTTTTTAATAGCCTTTTATTTACAGGATATATACATGGGTAACTTTACAGCATTAACAATTGCCAAACCTCTTGGTCCAATTTTTCCCTCTTACCCCCCCCCTCCTCTAGATGGCAGGATGAAGTAGATTTAAATATATTAAAATATAAATTAGATACAAAAAGGATAATGACCAAAACTTTATTTTCTGTACAAAAGAATAACTCTGAAATTTGTACAATTACGGAAAAATCAAAAATCGGTTGTAAAATTGGGATTGGGAATTCAATGTAATGGTTTTAGTCATCTCCCAGAGTTCTTTTGGGCAAGCTAGTTCGTTCATTCTGCTCCTTAGAAATGATTTGGGATCTCGTTGCTGAGGATGGCCTGGTCCATCAGAACTGGTCATCATATAGTATTGTTAAGTATATAATGATCTCCTGGTCCTGCTCATTTCCTCAGCATCAGTTCATTAAATCTCCAGGCCTTTCAAATTATCCTGTTGGTCATTTCTTAAGAAAGTAATATTCTGTAATTTTTCATATACCAATTTATTCAACCATTCTCCAACGTGGAATCCATTCAGTTTCAGTTTTTAGCCACTACAAAAGGGCTGCCACAAACATTCATGCAACAGGTCCTTTCCCTTCTTTATAATTTTTGGGATATAATCCCAGTAGTAACACTCTGGATCCAAAATTCACAGTTTGATAACTTTTGAGCAGGTTCAAACTACTCTCCAAAATGGTTGGTTCCACAACTCCACCAACAATGCATCAATGTCCCGTTTCCCCATCCCCTCAACAATATATTTTTTTTTCCTGTCATCTTAGATCTGACGGTGTTGGTGGAATCTTAGAGTTGTCTTAATTTGCATTTCTCTGATTAATAATGACTTGGAGCATCTTTTAATATGACTAGAAATGTTTCAATTTCTTTATCTGGGGTTGTCTGTTCTATCCTTTGTCCATTTTCAATTGGAGAATCGATTTTTATAAATTAGGTTAATTCTCAATATTTTAAAATGGTCTTTATCAGAACCTTTACTTAAAAATATTTTTATTTTGTTCCCTTCTAATCTTGTCTGCATTGTTTGTTTTGCAAAAACTTTTCAGTTTGGTATAATCAGAATTTTTGTGATCAGTAATGATCCTTGTTTTCGGTCATAAAGACCTTCCCTTCCACAGGTCTGAGGGTAAACTATCCTGTGTTCCTCTAATTTATTAATTTCATTCTTTATGCCTAGGTCTGAACCCATTTTGACCTTATCTTGGGTCGCATTAAGTATGGTCAATTCAGTTTCTGTTGTTTCCAATTTTTCCCAGCAATTTTTATCAAACAGTAAGTTCTTATCCCAAAAATGGGATCTTTGGGTTTCAAAGACTAGGTTCTATATTTGTTGACTGTTTTCCTGAACCTAATCTTTCCACTGATCAACTAATCTATTCCTTAAATCCAAATGTTTTGGTAACTGCTGCTCCTATAATATAATTTTAGATCTGGTACAGCTAAACCATCATTTTTTTTCATTAATTCCTTGAAATTCTTGACCTTTTTTTTCCATAGAACTTTTTTTTATTTTCTAGGTCATTAAAATAGTTTTTTGGGGGATTGGTATGCGCTAAATAAATAGATTAGTTTAGGTTATTGTCATCTTTATTTTTTGCCCCTATCCAAACTTTAATATTTTCCAATTGGTTAGTGACTTAATTTGTGTGAAAAGTGGTCTGTAATTTTTCATAAAGTTTCGTTTTCCTTGGCGATAGATTCCAAAATTTTATATTTCAGTAGTTACTTTAAATAAATTTTCTTTTAACTCTGACTGTTGGATTTTATTTATATAAAAGTCTGATGACTTATGTGGGTTTTTTTATAACCACAACTTTGCTAAAGTTGTGGATTATTTCTAATAACGCAGAATCTTGGGGTTCTCTAAGTATACCATCATGTCATTGGCAAAGGTGATAATTTGGTTTCCTCATTGCCCATTCTTATTCCTTTCATCTTTTCTAGCTCTTGTATAGCTACTTTCTAATACAACATTTTGGTGATTAGGCCCTTGTTTCCTCCGGATCTTATGGATGGTTGTGGTTTGTCTCCATCATATGTTACTATGGTTTTAAATGTCTGCTGTTATTTTAAGGAAAATCCATTTTTCCTATACTTTCAAGTGTTTTAATAAATGGATGTTGGATTTTATCAAATGCTTTTTCCATCATTGGGAAATGATCATATGGTTTTTTAATTTGGGTTATTAACTGGAATTATATTGATGTTTCTAATATTGGAAACCTTTCCTGGTTATAAATCCTATTGATCTGGTGTATTATCTTGGGTATTTTCTGTGTCTTTTTTGCTAATTCTTATTTGATTTTAGCACCAATTTCATTGGAGATTGGTATAATTTTCTTTCTCTTTTCACCTATGGTTTGGTATCAATTACCATGTCTGTGTCATAGAAGAATTTGGTGGACTCCTTTTCCTATTTTATCAAATAATTTATAAGCATTGGGAATTGTTCTTTAAATGTTTGGTAAAAATTCATAAATCCATCTGGTCCTGGGGTTTTTCTTAGGGTTGTTTTTGCCTGTTTCTTCTTTTTCAAATGGGACTATTCAAAATTTACTTCCTCCTCTGTTAGTCTGGAATCTATATTTTGGGGGTTCATCCATTTCATTGGTTATCAAATTTATTGGCATAAGTTGAGCAAAATAACTACTTTTATTTCTCTAATTTCCTCTTCATTGGTGGGTTCTCCTTTTCATTTTAAGACTACTAATTTCATTTCCTCCCTCCTTTTTCTAATCAGTTTCAAATTATCTATTTTAGGCTTTTCTGGGAACCAACTCTTAGTTTTTAATTGTTCAATGGTTTTTACTTTCAATTTTTTTAATTTCTCCTTTTAATTTTAAATTTCCAATTTAGTATTTGATTGGGGGTTTTAATTTGGTCTTTTTATTTTTTATTAAAATTTTTCTTTTTCTTTCTCTGTTTTATTAATAATCAAGGATATAAAATTCCCCTTATTACCTGCTTTGGCTGCATCCCACAAATTTTGGTATGATGTCTCATCATTGTCATTATCTTAGTGAAAATTAATAGTATCTATAATTTTACTTTACCCAATCATTCTTTAAGATAGTTGTTTGTTTCAATTACTTTTTTCTACCCCAATTTTTTTGTTGAATGAGTTTTATTGCATCTGTTGAAAAGCATTTACTATTTCCTTTCTTGCATTTAATTTTAAATTTTATGTCCTAATTAGGTCAATTTTGAATAGGTTCCATGAACTGCTGGGGAAAGTATATTCCTTTCTATCTCCATTCAATTTCTCCAAGATCCAACATACCTAATTTTCTAATATTCTATTTTTCTTTAATTTCTTTCTTATTTGTTTTGTGGTTTGATTTGTCTAATTCTGAGGTGAAATTGGGATCTCCTACTATTACAGTTTTTTGTCTATTTCTTCTTGCAACCTCTTAACTTCCCTTTAGGAAGTTGGATGCCATACCACTGGGTGCATATTGTTTAATATTGATTTGCTTCGTTTTTATGCTCCCTTTAGCGGGATGTAGTTTCCTTTATCTCTTTTAATTGATCAATTTTCTTTTTGCGTCTGGAAAGGATGGCTACCCTCTTTTTGACTTCCCTGAAGCATTAGTTTTGTCAGCCACCTTTACTCTATTTATCTCCTGCTTTAAATTGTTTCTTGTAAACAACATTTGGGGTTCTGACTTTTATCCAGTCTGTATCTGCCTCCTCTTTTGGAATTCATCCCACATTTACGGTTAAATTACTAAATCTGTTTTCCTCCTCCTAATAACCCCAGTTGTGCTTTACTTTTTCTTTTCCCAACCCTCTTTCCCCTTTTTAAACATGTCCTCTCTTGTTCCGTCCCCTCTTTATAATCCCTCTCCCCCCTTTGGTCTTTTTCCCTTCCCCTTAACTCTTTTCTTTTTCCTTTTCCTCTCCCCGTTTTTTAATGGGCGGAAATTTTTTAAAACAAATGTCAATTATTTTTCTTTGGCCAACTCTTATGAGTAAGATTCACCAATGTTCCTCCCCCCTCTTTCCCTCAGATTGATAAGTTTCCTTTGCCTCTTTGTGGGATGTGGTTTCCCTCTTGTATCCCTCCTTCCACCTTTTCTGCCATCATCCCTTTTCTTCTACTTCCCTTTTTTTGTTATATCAAAATAAATTATAATTATTCTTTTTGTATATCCACAAAGAAATACAATTCTCAAGGTTATTTTACCTTTCTGCATCTCTTAGGTTCTAGTTTTGGAATCAAATTTTTGTTTAGTTCTGGTTTTCTTCAAAACAAATAATTCATTTGTTTCATTAAATTCCATCTTCTTCCCAAGAAAATGCTCATTTGTGGGTGTTTTTCTTGGCTACCCAAGTTCTTGTGCCTTTCAGATATCAGATTCCAGGCCTTTTTCCTTTAATGTAGGGCAGCCAGATCTTGGGTGATCCTTTTTGGCACCTCGGTATTTAAATGGTTTTTTTTGCTTGTAAAATTTTTTTAATCTGATAGTTCTGAATTTGACAATATTCCTTGGGTTTTTTTTGGGGTTTTCTTTCAGAAGGTGTTCGATGAATTCTTTCAATGCCTATTTTCCTTCGTTCTATTACATCTGGGCAGTTCTCTTTGATGATTTCTTTAAAATAGATCTAGGCTCTTTTTTTTCATCTAGTTTTCAAGTCCAATAATCCTCAGATCATCTCTCCTAGATCTATTTTCCAAGTCTGTCGTTTTGCAAGTAGATAATTCATGTTTTTCCAGTTTGTAATTTTTTGGTTTTGTTGCTTTCTTGCTGTCTCAATGAATCATTAGTTTCTTTTTTCAGTTCTAATTTTAAAATTATTTTTCTTCATTAGCTTTTTACTTCTTTCTTATCTGTCCAATTGAGTTTTTTTAAATGTTTGTTTTGGTCTGTGGAATTTTTCCATTTCACTAATTTTTTTTAGTGAATTATTTTCTTTTCAATTCCAGATCCTACTTTCTTGAGTGTTCTTTGTCTTTTCAATTCCGATCCTACTTTCTAGTAATTCTTTATTTTTTCAATTCACAATTCTTACTTTCCCGAGATTTTTACTTTCAATTCTGTTTCAGGAAGTTGTTGCTCTCTTTAAACCCTTTCCTTTCCCCATTTATTTCTAACTCTTTTGGACTTTTAATGGTCTCCTTTTGGAGCATCATGTAAAGGAGGACAGTCTGATGCATTTTGCTGTTTCAGGTCTCTTCAGGTTTGCTGACCTGCTCTTTTTCTGCATAGAAGCTGTTGATCATTCTTTTCATCTTTTTATTCATGTTTTCAAAGCCTTTAGGGTGGGTCTCCTAGCCAAGGGGTTACCAGCTTCCTCTGCAGAGCAGGGAAAGATGTAAACCGATTTCTGGCTCAAGGTATGGGAGTGCTCTGAGTGAGAGTTTTCCCTTCCCCAACAGGAAGTGGATTCAGCACTGGCTGAGCTATCAAACTTCTTAGTAGGGCTGAGTGGATTAGCGATTGCCCTAGGCTAGAGCCTAAGGGGAGAAAGTGTCACTGCCCCTGGCCGGAGCCTCTTGTGGGACTGTGAGTATTAGCAGCTGACCGCAGACCACAGACTGCAGACTGCAGACTGCCCCGAACTCTGCCGCAGTGTCTCTGCCCAATGCAAATTTGCCCTGGAAAAGCTCTATGGCCCCAAGCTGAGCTCCCCACTGCGCAGATTGGAGGGTAACCCGGGCTGTGTCCTCCTGCCATGCAGGATCACAGCTGCCCCAAGGAAAAGCCCTGTACTGCAGGTTGGGGCTGCGTGCTTGTGCTGAGATCTGTGCTTTCACTTTCGGTTTGAGACTCTCCTTGGAACCTAATTTCTCTCCCAGTCTGTGCTGATCTCCCCCCTGGCCCCGGAACCAACCTTTTTTGGCGAGACTTCAGATTTTCTTCGGCCGGTGAGTTGTTCTACTTCTTATCTTTACGAATTGTGGCAGTCAAGACTATTCTTGAGGCTCGATATAATATTGATAAAGAGGGTAAGAGAAGAGCTTAGAAAGTCACGTGTTTCTTCTCCGCCATCTTGGCTCCGCCCCCTCCATGGTCTTTTGTAGACATGGTTCTAACATTTGTTCCTCAAATGCACATATATATCATCCATGTAATGTAATACAACTTTTGGGAATGCTTTTCTTACTGGAGTAAGAGCAGCAGCAATATACATTTCACACATAGTAGGGCTGTTTTTCATTCCCTGTGACAAAATTGTCCATTCATATCTTTTATAAGACTTAGCTAAGTTAACACTGGACACTAAAAAGGCAAATCTTTTAATATCCTCCTTACTTAGAGGGATAGAATAGAAACAATTCTTAATGATTATAACCCAAAGAGGCCATTATCTAGGCAACTGAGTAGGAGATGGAAGTCCAGGCTGAAGAGTTTCCATAGTTTCCATCTGTTCATTTCCCTTTCTTAAATCAGTCAACACCCTCATTTTCCAGATTTCTTTCTTACAACAAATACTGGGTATTTCCAAAGACTTAGAGAAGATTGTAAGTGTCCTTGGTCAAGTTGCTCCTGTACTATATCTAATAAAGCCTGAATTTTATTGCTACCTAAGGACCATGTTCCATCCACACTGGTGTATCAGTTTTCCACTGGAAAGGAACAGGTGAAAGTGTTGGCAAGCCTTCAACAACAGCCCTGCCTAAAAAACCGAAGTACTTATTTTTAACCCTAATTGTTGTAAAATGTCTCTTCCCCACAGATTGATGGGAAATTTTCAGTTATAAAAGGAGTAAAAACTCTTGTTTTGCCTTCAAAAGTCCATCTGAAAGATGTAGCATTACTTTAGCTGCTATTGATCCCCCTATGCCAGACTTGTAGGTGTCTGCCTTAATCTTTAACCAGTGACTAGGCCAGTTGGCACCTCTAATGATTGTATGATTTGCACCAGTATTTACCAATCCTTCTTATGATATGCCATTTATAAAGATAGTGAGCATAGATCAATCCACTGTCACAGCTACTATCCAGGATATTCCTGGATTTTGTTGCTTGGAATCAGAATCTGGGCGACTATCACCAGATTGCTTACTAGGAGTCTGTATCAGTAAAACTGATGCTACTACTTCTCCTGAGTGACAGGTCACACATTGTCTTCCTGTATTAGTGACTGGAATATTAGCTACTCATTCCCCTGTTTCCCACATCAGTGTATCGGTGAACACTGTTTTGTAAGGTGTTCTCTCAGGAGGTAAAATGGTCAAGCCTACTGTGCCTGGAGGTAAGGGATCCATAGGCAAGAGAGGAACAGATTTCACTTCTCCAGGGGGTATCTCAGTTGTCTCAGCTGCATACAACTCTATTCTCACCAATTGTAATCCCTTTCTCCCATCAGATTGCTTCCTGGCTGATTGATTGTGTAATCCCTTTCTCCCATCAGATAGCTTCCTGGTTGATTGGTCATGTCTGGGTACTGGATTTCTAGGCACTCTCTGGATGTACCATCAGCTATCATCATGCCCCAAGTATTTTTTGCCTGGGGCCCTGGACCTGGGCCCTTCATCCCATTTTCCTGAATCATTATACATTCTTAGGCCTAATGGAAGCCTCTGTTGCATTTTGGACATGGGGTATTGGGTCTTGTTCTCCCACCCTGTTTTGTCATTCTGTCTCTATGCCAACATTGAGCTTTCAGATGCCCTACTTCACCACATTGAAACATTGATGAGTATCTCTGGAAGTTCCTTGCTAGAAGGGATCCCATGTTGGGATCTTGGGAAGTCTGCATCATGGCCCAGCTATAAAAGGCATTTGTGCCCACTGTGGCACAGTCTTATGATTTCATCTAAAGGAGCATCTTTACATAGTCCTATATAATTCTTTTACAAATCTCATTAGCATTTTCTTTAGCAAGTTGCCTTATCAAAATGTCAGTTATTGTATTTTCACCATTAATTCATATGACAGCTGTCTGGAAACGTCTCACAAAATCATCAAAGGCTTCATTTGGTCTTTGTGCAATTTTTCTGAAGGTCTCACCCTTGTCATTTTTATTGTGGAGAGGAGTCCTGCTTTGATAGCAGCAGCAGCAGCAATTTGCTTATATGCTGCTATGGAGTAGCTCATCTGTACTGAGATGTCTGCATAAGAACCTACACCTGTTAGTTGGTCACCGGTGATTGCACTCTGAACTCCACTTTGACTATTTTGTTGGGCTTGTATCCTACAGAGCTCAGTATATTCAGAAAGCCACAACAAGTTTTGTCTAGGTTCTAAGCATATTCTTGCTATAGATTTCCAGTCACTAGGGGTTAAGATTTCATAAGCCAAATTCTGTAATAACATCTTAACATAAGCTAATGTAGCCCCATAACGAGTGAAAGCCTTTTTCAGGTCTTTGAGGATTTCTATATCAAAAGGAGTGTATCTTCTATTTTCTTGACCTGAAGAGTTAAACTATTGAATCACAGGATATATTTGTAGTTTCAACTCAGCTATATCCTTCCTTTCCTCTGTGGCTTTAAGTACTGCATTTTGCAATCTACTCATAGGAGGGGGTGATTGCTGGGGGGGGGGGGAGGTGCTGGTGGCATCACTGCCCCTCCCACTACTCCTCCTCCCTCCATTCTGGAAGGTGGAGTTGATGGGGTTGTATCAATTATCTGCTCCATAGGCAAGTTGAAGCTGCCTGGTGAGAGGGAGAATCACCACACCCTTGAACCTCATTTAAATCTCCATGCCCTGTGGGGATATGGTCATTAAACTGTTCTTTGTCTTCCTCTTTTTCCTCACACTTCCTCATCTGGCTGTTCCTAGAATTTTTCTTTTTTCTATAACTTGCAGAATTCTTTAAGGCCAACTGTATTATGTTGCATATATAGAATGCTTCATTGGAAATTGAAGGAGAACTTTTATCATTGTAGTATTCACTTAGTTGTTGTCTTATCAGCTTCCAATTATGTGGCAAAATTTCTTCTTCCTCTAAGAACCAAGGGACATGTGTTCTAATGTACCCAAATATCTAGCAATCTCTTCCCAAGTTATAATTAAGCCTTGTTCCTTGATTAAGTTAAGCATACTTTCTATAGCACCTCTTTGGGATGGAGGTGGGGGTGGGACTGGGGATCGAGGAGAATCTTTTCCCAATACCTGCTCTATTTCAGCTAGAAAAGGTTGCTAGTTTAGCCCTTAACAAAGTAAGTTCCCTGTTTGTCTATTAAAATGCTCACCCAATTTCCTGGTCACTGGAGACTTCTTCAGTGAAAGTAGGGTCCTTGGTTACACAATGGGCACCAAATGTGATGACCATGTTAGCACCCTAAATACTTTAGAATCATCTGGATTCAGGATAAGCAAAAGTCCTTGATCTTTATTCTTTGTCAAAGGGAAAGGGCAGAGAGTGGACACAGGAATCTCCTCTTTCCTCTACCACCCAGAGTCACACTTGCTTGTTCTCCTCCACCCTCTAATCTCTCCTCTCTATATCTAACATATTGAGCCAGCGCAAAGTAGTGGGCTGGGGCATTCTTTCTCCAAGCATATGCTAATAGAGTATTGTCCAATTGGTAATTAGCCTTAAGTGCTTGGCCCTCAGTGCATCAACTCAGATTCAGTCCATTACAAAGGCTTTACACATAGTTCGTAGTCAAGAAATATTTCTTGAATGAGCCGTCATGAAGAAATGAGTAGATGTTTCTCTGAACTATTAATTTTTAAAAATTGTATATACAGCCTCAGTATTTCCAAACTTGGTTCAGTTCCTGTCTCTTACAAATATTTTCTTTATTACTGTAGGAAACAAGTTGCTGAACTATACTATGTCTACAAAAACTTTCTAAAGCTATAAGTTTCAGATGAGTTGTCCATTTATATTAGTGGAAAAAAATTCAGTAGACAAGTCTAGCATTGATGAAGTAAAAGACTACAGGGAGAAAATATATGTATGTATGTATACATATATTTTCTCCCTGTAATATACAGACAGACATACACATACATACACACACATATAAAAATACATATGTGCACTGTCTCCCTTACATAACTGCTATGAGAAATATACTTTGTAAATTGTTAAGTCTAAAATAAAAGGGATAGAGATAGAGAAAAATAGATAAAGAGAAGTACAGACTGAGAGACAGAGAAATAGAATGAGACTAGAAATATAGAGAAAGGAGAAAAAAATAGCTCTGGAAATCAATAATCTCATAAGCTTTTACTCTCTAATAGCTAAATTAAAAAAAAAAAAGATTCTAAAACATTTAACTTCAAATTTCCCTCCTGTCCCCCTATTTTTACTGTTTACCATGCAGTCTTTTTTTTTTTTTTACTTCTAATGAATTTTATACCTATTTGCAATTAAATTAATGACAAATTAAGAAAACAGCAGTTTATTTAAAGTAAAATTAAATCCATGAATGCTTAGATACATGACTTTTATTATGAATTAGACTTGGCTGCAAAACATTTTATTTTATTTTATTTAAATCTTTTAGATTCTAGAATAGTGATCATAGTGCTTTCTTTTTAATTATTCAACATAGTTTAATAAGATAAATAGTAAAAACCAACTTACTGGGTTGCTTCTTTGATTTGCAAACATACCTGTTTATTTGTTGTCATATTTGAGCAACTCCCGTGGCAAGGCTTTGCCAGGCTTCCTCATTATAGGGAATGAGATGACAGGGTCAGTGTGCCAGTCCAGGATGGTATTCATATTATTCCATGTGAGATAGCTTTTGGTAGAGGAATGGAAAAAGGACAGCTACTCCTTAGAATGACAAAATGGAGGATTTGAAATGTGAACGTCTACCTTATATCTAAAAGTTTAAAATGACAGTGACTGGTATTTTGCTGTCAGTTTGTGACATACTTTAAACATAAAATTGATAAGCATGCTAAAAATGGGAGTGTTCCTCTCTTCAGTGATGGACAATAAACATTTGGTGTTGATGCAGAAATATATTCCTTATGTGTAGGATAGTGGAAGAATAATATTTGGCAGTTGTCAGATGATGAGAGTTTCTTTTTTTCCCCTTCTCCTCAAAACAAATACTCATGAAGAGATAGGTATAAGAAAAAAAATACTTTGATTAGTCATACAGGAACACTAACCAATCAGAAATTAATGTCTAGGAAATCTGATTTGATCCAGTGTCTACATTTTGTCCTTTAATTTGCAAGTAATTAATTTGCTACTTAAATGTTTAGTTTCAGGGCTAGCTATATACTGGTGGAGCACCAGTTATTTGAGAAACTCAAGGTACAATTCTTTCCCTAAATAGACTTACGCTATTCATGACCATACCTAGGTTAGATTCCCCTTATCCAATTATATCTACCAATCTTGGGTTCAGATCTGATTGTGCTGTGAAGGTGTTAGTACAGAGATACTTCTGTTAGATTTTAAGAAGCTGGAAACTCTTTGAATGTGTGTACAACGACAGACTGAATATCTGAAGTTTGAGAACCAGTTTAGATACGTTCAGAGAGACTGCAGGTAATCAGTCTTTCTGCTAGAGCCCCTCTCAAAGGTAGCTTAGTAAGTTATAAAATGAATATTATCTGATATATTTTTATATAACCTACAACCATTGAATTGCTCACCTACCATAGGTTCTTAAGATCCATCATTTACAAATGTCATTCTTTTTAGCATTGAGGGTGGAATTTCCTGTGTTGTCTTCTAAGATGAAAATATCCCTAGAATAGTTCAAATTTTAAAGAAAGCATAGAGCAAGAAAATCTTTTGATGAGTTTGTAATGAATGCATGGCAGGAAGGAAGATGTCAAATGGTTGAGAAAGAATTAGGGATTATGAAGAGCTTTGAATGCCAAACAAAGAGTTGTATATTTCATTCTAGAAGTGATAGGGAACCATTGGAGAGTATTGAATAGGGGGTTTTACATGATTAGATCTATGTTTCAGGAATGTTAATTTGATGGCTGAGTGGAAGGTAGATTGGAGAGAGGAAAAATGATGCAAGGAGACCTTCCATTCACCCAAGTCTCATAGAAGTATCATCCTCTACTTTGCTCTCTTTTCACTATCACATGCAATCTGTTACCAAGTTCTATTGCTTTTTACATTGGTAGCATTTTTTGTATATGCTTTGATACTTTGAGGAGCAGGCCCTTGTTAGTTCATGCCTGAACTATTGTAGAAGCTTATTCATCTTAGCCAAAACCCATTTCAGACCCCCGCCAATAATATTTTTTAATGACATCCTCGATTTACCAGCCTTGGAAAAGAACACAGCCTCTTCTAGTTCTTCTTTATCAAGTATTTATACTGCTTTCCCACATACATCTCTTAGTTTTCTGAATGAATGAAACATCTGGTCTCTTTTCTAATGATCTCCAGATAAGATGGGGATATATTCCCACCTTCCTTGTGTATTTTACTTATTCTTTTCCTATGCTGTCTTTCCTATGCATTGTATCTCCTATAAAGTAAATTGTTGCATGGCAAGAAGAACATTCCATGGCAGTGCAGTTTTCTTTTTTGCCTTCTGATTTTAAATCCTCTTTCTGCATTCAACCAAAAAAATATCAAGAAACAATTCCTATCAGAGCACGCTTGCCTAGTTCAGTATTTCTAATATAGGAGCTAGCAAACTGTGGCCTATTACCCAAATCTGGCCCACTAACTAATTTTACATGGCCAGTAAGCTATGAATTATTTATCAAACCAACTGTTCTAGTCAACCTTATCTACCAAAGATCGAAGCTACACTTCATCATTAATCATTTTAAGTCAGAATTTTATTTAGCCACTACTATATTCAAAGAATTAATTTATTTCAGAATTGTTTATTTTTTTTTTTATTTTGGCTATTATGTAACTTTTTCTGGTGCTGCTTTCTTCACACTAAATTATTTTATAAGATAGAAAGACCATATATATCTGCATCTGTAATGTTCCTCCTTTCTAAATGATCAGTAAGTTTCCATTGCATTCACATACCACGCATGTTTAACTGTTCCCCAATAAATGAACATTGTTTTTAGTTCACAAGAAAACTGCTTTCATAAATATTCTTGTACTTATAAATATTTTCCTTCTGTCTCTGACCTCTCCAAGGTTCATATTAAAGTGTATCACCAAATTAAAGAGAATGTACAAATTCATGACTTTTTGTGTGTAGATTATCTAGTACAGTTCTATCAGTTCTCTGATCTACTCCAAATATAGAGATTTTCCTTTTTTGTCATTTTAGATGAGTATAAAAAATAGATTTCAGAGTTATTTTGATTTGCAGTTCTATCATTACTAAGGCCTTGAAGCATTTTAATTATAGTTGTCGATTTCCTTCATTTCTTCTTTAAAAAAATTTTGGATGAACTTTTATTTCATCTTTCTTGATACAGTGAGAAAATAGATAAGGATGAACCCTATGATTCTTTTGGGATAAAGAATTCTCATGTGAGGAAACTTCATAGATCAATGTCAGCTAGCACCTTTTATAAAACTTATAATTTTAGAAAGCCACACAAAACAGTAAAAGATGAAGATGAGCCTCTTAATTGGTCACATGACTAATCTGAATCGTGTAGGAGAATTAAACCTGGTTCTTCCTGTCTTAGAGACCAGCTTTCTATCATTCTATTAAGTTGTCTTTCATCTAGTACAGCATGATTTTATAGCACAACTTCATCAGAGAATTTGCCATGTAGATTTCCAACATTCTAACAGCCTTTGCTTTCCTGAAGTAGAGACTTTTTTCAATTTTAGGAGATATTTAGGTAACAAATAATTCTCTTTGCTATAGGTGTAAAAGAAATGTTTCCCTTTTCTTGAAAATACTTTTGATATGACTATATATATATATATATATATATATATAGATAGATATATACGTATATTACATATTTATACATATATACAAGTATGTACATATCCAACTAGAGATTATTTTATTATATGATGTAAGTTGGTCAAAATATTTTTTCCAACTGCTTTCTAATTTCCCCCCACGATTCTTGTCAAATATGGAATCCTTAACTAAATAGTTTTCTTGAATTTTTAAAAATTCATATTATTCTGTTTTGTTTAATTCATTTCTTTTCCTATCTTTTTCAGTTTCAGTGTTGTTTTATCACTTTAGGAGCTAGGTTTGTATAATTCCAAGATTTTTATTTTGAGTTTTTTGACGGTTAGTACTTTTTTTGGTATATTATCAAAACTTGTTTCCAGTTTTCCTCTTTGCTGTTTCATCTTTCTCTTAGATAGTTATTTTTCCCCCCATTTCTTCCCTGAATAGAGCATCCTCAGTTACTTTGAGCTGAGGAGTGTAGTTTTTGTTGAAGTCACTGTCTAGTATAAAAAAGTGGCTTAAAGCATAAAAGTCAACAAGGACTGAGCACAAGAAGATTCTTAATTTCCTTCCCTTGGTGATGGAAACCCCTTTCTCTCAAGTCAACTCTGTACTTCCATTTCTACTCCATATTCTTATCCCTCCTGAACCTCACACTCTTTTTTTTTTTTCATTTTTTTCTTCATCTTCTGAGCAAAAAATGTTATTTCTTACATACCGTATTAGGATTGGTATTTAAAGAAAGTCACTGGAATAAATATCCAGAAAACACAAATAGAAAAAAAGAATATATTTGTATTTATTCTGTAGTCCAGGATCCTATTGGCAAAGTCTTATCATGGGTGATGATTCTCTAAGATGGTAAATTTCTCTCTCAGTGCCTCAAGTAACTTTTTAATTTGGAGATCCTCAGAAAGCAACACCTGAAGCTGGCATTTCCATGGAATTATCCCTTCTAGGATTAAGAGACTAGAAGTGTATTACTGTCCTGTTGATTGCTGCTGCTATATTTAGAGATAATACTCCTTAATTGTTCCATTCTGGAAGAACACTCAAGGTATAAAAAAGTGAAAGAGGGAGATCTGTATATAGTGATTAATTAGTTTAAAGGAATAGAAGTTGTTCCCTAGTCATCCAACAATTAGAAGCATGTTTTATTCTATCAAATGACTCAAAATCTGTAATCTCATCATTTTGTTTGAGGCACCTTCAAGTAATCCATTACCTATATACAAAAGGATTTTTAAAAAATATCTATTGCACATATTCAGTAGGAAAAGTAATTTGAAATAGTGAATATTCTTTAATAGTTGGAGTCAAATAGACTAAGTTCCAATCTCTTCTCTAAAATTACCAGCTGTGTGAACATAATTACTTAAATTTTCTTAGCCTTAGGCAATTCCTTAACTCTTGGTTAGGAAGTTGTATATGGCTTCAATTTAGCAATCTATAGATTACTCTTCTGGAGAAACTTATGTACTTTGGGAGGGACTTTAATTCTATCATTGATAACTAGCTCCTATAGTGCTGGTGTCTTTATGGGGATGTATAGGATTGTAGCTTTGGTGGTTCCTGTTAATTTAAAATGACAGTAAGCAAAAGGGTCAACTGGAATTCTACAAAGAGCTCATTTACTCTATTGTCTTTGACTATCACATACATGCTGACCAAATCTACATCTACAACCCTGACCTTAGACTCAACCTCCAAAACTACAAAGGCAGTTATGTGAATAGTGTTAAAATTTGAATATTATAGCAAAGAAAGCTGATAAGATGTTAAACTTAAACGTAAAAATGATAAAGATGTTAAACAGAGAGGCATAACCTTTAGTAAAAAAAAAAAAAAATAGAAAATACAGGGATAGGATTAACCTAATAGTCAAGAAGATTTAGATTTGAATGGTGCCTCCAGAATTTATGATATGTATCTTTTGGCTTCTTAGTATTCCTGGCAAATCATAAAGGTGATATGTTGCCAATCTGAATCAGTGGAGGATAATTAAACACTGGGAGTTCTTCTAACCTATTGATATTATAGATCCAGAACAACAATGAACAAAAGAAGCATTCAAAAGAAGCAGTAAGGATTAACCCCTCAGCATTTGAATTAAGAAGAATTTTGGAGTACCTTTTTTTAGGTAGGATGTTGATAATCTGAAGAGTATATGAAGATAAACAGAATGGTAACAGGCCTAGACTTCATGCCAACTGGAGATGAGATAAAGACTTTTTTAAAAAGTAGGAACATAGTTTCTCTTTATATTTCCATTGTTTTAGACAGTTCCTATAACATGGCAGGTAGGAAGCTAGAGTGGTACAATGGACAGATTATAGGGCCTAGAGTAATAAAGTCTCATGTCCCTTAGTTCAACTCTCACTCCAAACTAGCTACGTGACCCTGCACAAGTCACTTAACTTTGCTTCAGTCATCTGTAAAATGAGTAAACAAGGAAATTACAATTCACTTCAGTATCTCTGTCAAAAAATCCACACCCCAAATGGGGTTATGAAGAATTGGACACAACTGAATAATGACTAAGCAACAAACATTACCATAACATACCTCATACTAATAAATTGAAAGTTGATTGATTGGAGAATAGAAGGGAAAACATAGGGAAATTTGATGTTCATTTCCAAATATTTGAAAGGCTTTTCTCAGGAAGGAAAGTCTCTATCCATTTGTTTCTTAGAGTACTAAACAGAGAATAATAAGAAAACATTATAAAAGATACATTTTTGATTGCAGGAAATAATTTCCTAACAATTGGATCAATCCAAACATGGAATGAGCTATAGGGTAGACGTTTTAGGGAAAAAGGTGGATGAAGCTTTATTTTTGTACATTCTTAGAATACATATTTTTGTGAATGGTTTGGATAAAAGCATTGTCAAGGACCTCTTTATCCTTAAACTTCCGTGATTATATAACAGCTTACCAACATCTAATACTCAAATGGATGGAATTTCCTCTCTTTCCCAATATTTCCATTCGAAACAACTGTACCATCAGTATCTTTTTATCTCAGATTTGATACCTATGTGAGACCTGGGAGTACAGTATCCCTTTCTGTTTCTATAAGATGGTGAAATGAGCACTGGCAATATGTTCAGAGGATCTGGGTTTGAATCCTGGTTTCATGACCTATTACCAATGTGAGACTGGGTAAGTTACTTAAAATGTTTCAATCTCATTCTTCTCTTCTGTACCTGTAAAATCATTTCCTTGGCTTATTGGCCTTTGAGATTCACTTTTCAGCTGGTGGAACAATGGGATAAATCTGAATTTAAATTCAGCTTCAGATGCTTAGTATTTGACTCTGGACAGGTATCTTAACATTGCTTGTTTCACTTGCCTCACTTGTAAAATTTAGATAACAATATCACCTATCCCTCAGGATGATTGTGCTAAGTGAATGAAATTTTATTTCTAAAATCCTTAGCAAAATTCTTAGAGCTATAGTAGGCATTAGATAAATATTTATTAATTTTCCTTCCATCTTCCCTTTTAGCTCTAGATTTGTGCTTCTATAATCCTCTATATTTTCTTTCAAAGAATTATCTGGTTCATGCTACACTGTGGCATACCATCTTCATTTCATGCCTCGAACAATATAATAATATTCTTATAATTTGCCTACAGTATTTCTTCTCTGTAATTTATCTCATTTTTCATAGATTAATTTCCCTAACAGATAATTTTCATCATATAATTATTCTGATTGAAACTCTACAACGATCTTCTATTATCTACTAAGTCAAATGTGTCATTCAGTGCACTAGAACACTAGCTCTTGAATAAAGAGACCTGGATTCTAATTCAATTTGTGATGCTGTGTGACTCTGAGCAAGTCATTTAACTAATCAGAGTATCTATTAACTCCTCTATAAATAAAGAATATTAAATTAGATGGTTTCTGAGGCTCTAGACCAGGGGATTTTAATCATGTCTCCATGGATTCTTGAGGTGTCTGTACATAGATTTCAGGAGCTCTGGGGACTTGGTTCGAAAAAATAAAATTAATATAAGTAATAATAAAAATTACAACTTATTTTAATATTTTAAAATTCTATTTATTTTATTGTCTGCATTTCAAAATCATTATTCTTAAGATTCATAGCCTTCGTCATAGTGCAAGAGTAGAGTGTAAAAATTCAAAACTTACATATTCAGACTCTATACCTATGAATCCTTTACTTTGAAATTTAGGATACTTGTTTATTTTCTTATTCACCTACCTTTATCTTTTACCATTAAAGAATACAAACCCTAGTTAATGATTCTTTATTTATTTATTTTTTGTTTTGTGGGTGAGGTAAGTGGGGTTAAGTGATTTGCCCAGGGTCCTACAGCTCTGTAGTGTTAAATGACGTAGGTCAGATTTGAATGCATGTTCTCATGAGTTCAGGGCCAGTACTCTATCTACTGTGGCATCTAGCTGTTCCCTCAATGATTAGTAAAGTGAAAAAAATGAATCTGGAGATTTTTGATAACCTCATCATCACTAAATCCACATGCAAACAACCTTCTTTTCAGTACCTAAGAAATATCTAGTAGAAGATAAGTTTCATGAGATCAATGAATGCTTTCAAAAATATTTTCAACGTTAGTGTTTAATTAGCTGCTTTTATGGTGTCTTTCACATAGTAGGTGTTTTATAACTGTTTGTTTAATTGAATTAAATGGAAAAGAAATGCAGCCAAAGATTTGTCTGTTATTCTTTTAGCTATGCCATAGAATATATAGTGCTTATAAACCCATGTTATTTTCCCCATCTGTTCTGCTATTTCTAGCTATGAGCTTAAATTTTGAAGTAGGCAAACAACAAACATGCTTCTCTGAGTATTCAAAAACCATACTTGCAAATTTTTATAGCACATTTATCATTAACTAAAGTAAGTATATTTGGGGCAGAATTTCAATACTAGAGGGAAGGAAAGGGGGAAAAATTAAATCTAAACATAGAAGAAAACTACCTTGGTTAATCACATGTATAAAAAAAGAGTTTTCCAGTAGCCGATTATTTTTTTGTTAAAGCATACAAGTTGTTTCCCAAGAAACAATTATTGTTATTGATAATCCTACTTTTCATTATCATCTAGACAGTACAAATTAATATTTTTTTTTGTTCAGCATTTTTAGTTTTGGAAAATGTTAAAGGTTACACAAAATGTGGTCCAAGAGATTGTACAATTAGGAAAAATATCCCTAATATTCTCTGACACACCAATTTAAATTTCTTCAGGAGAGGTCAAATCTGGCCTTCCACATTTCCTAGCCATGTGATCTTGAGTAAAGATTTCCATTTCCTCTACTATAGTATGTGAATAATAATAGCACATACTTCCTATTGCTATTGTGAAAATAAAGCTTATCATTATTTATATAACAGTACAATGTTTGGGAATTTGTCAGCATATAAATATTAGCTATCACCATCATCATCATCATCATCATCATCATCATTATCATCATCATCACTGCTGTTCTTTTGTCCTCAAATCAGTGGGTTCCAGGCTCCTGGAAGTAAATAATCACATGTATAGTTTCAACTGATGAAAACACTGATGAAACTATAATTGATTAAACTTCTGCTTTGCCTAGGAGAACTTGTCTCTCCATTCCAAAGGTGACAACCTTTAGGCCATATTCAACTCTTTCCTAGAATACTTAGCTATGGATAGCCATACTTTTATCAGTTCATTATTTGCATTCTTTTCAACACAGAGAACAACTATGAGCATCAAATATAATTTGTATTCTGTACCAAAATCCTAAAACCACCATATTAACATAATATTTTCAAGCAATGTATAAGTGGATACAATATTATCAGTGATCATAACTCAATTATATGGTGTTTAAAGATTAGAAAAATGCTACACTTGTAGCAATTCTGTGAGTTACATAATAAAGGGGTTTTTTTCTTCCTTTTTTTAGTAAAGGGATAGAAGACCCATGACTTTATAATTTTGGAGGATAACTATTTTATAATGGTAAGGTTTTCTGGGGCATTGAAAATTTACAGAAGTGACTCAGGATCATACAGTTAATATGTATTTTTTTTGTTATTGTTGTTTTCAAACAGGACTATGATATTACAAAGGTAATATTATGGTTTGCAAGTGAATTGGATTTAAGTGAGGCAGGGCTATACAAGAACATTAGCCTTATTGTCTCTTCCACAGCAATTTGGGTCCGGTAACAGGATATAGATCAGGATGACTGAAGATAGCCCCAAATGCAGTGGGAAACCTTACAGAATACGAGTCCTGGCCTTCTAGAATCCAAAGTCAGCTATTAATCCCTTATTTCCATATCACCTTTTCACTATAGGTTATTATTATCTGCAGATAATAAATGGGAAAAAATCAACAGCCCTGAGATTAGAGCAATTAAATAAGAGCTCACAACTACATATTTAGTTTCTGAGTATAATAATCAAATCAAAAAGAATTTACTAGGACCCTATTTTGTGCTAGTCATTGTTCTAAGAAGTGGGACAAAAAGAGGCAAAAGATAATAGCTACTCTCAAACAGCTCATAATCTAATGAAAAGGACAACAAGCAGACACATATATACAAATAGGTAATATACAAGATGATGAAATCATTTAAAGAGGAAGGGAACTAGAATTAAGAGGGGATGCTAAAGACTTCCAGTGTAAGATGGAATTTTATTTTATTTTGTTTTTTCCCCACTTACATGCAAACAATCTTGAGGTTAGCAGACCTGCTAGGAATCTTTGGACCAACATCTCTTGCTGCCATATTCAACACTATCTATTCAATTTCTCAAAAGTAATAAATCTCTAAGGGTAAAAAGAATATAAAAATCAAATTCTATTACATATAATAGTCATTTGATTTGATTGCAAACTTTTAACTTTACAGGTTTTTTCCTATCATAAAATGCCATTTCTTCTAGTCATAATCTCTTAATGAAATCACAAAACCTTTCTAATTATCCAATTCACCTGATCCTTTAAGTTAAATATCCTGTCTTGTGATTTCTTCAGTCCTGTAAGGTCTCCATGTTAGTAGCTCAATATAATCTCTGTTCAAGATAATATTTCATCTTGCCTGTTTTCCAGACTTCGGCCTGCCCACATATAGATCGAACCTTCTTCCTTGCTTCCTTTATCAGATCTTCACTCTCCTTTAATATGGATGGACTACTTGTCACTATCAGATCCACAAATGATGATCCCTGGCATATACTTGAACAAAATCATCATAAGCTTACATGCTGTGCTATTGCTTTTGCAATGACAACAAGGAAGGAATATTTTGATAATTATAATGTGTAATTTAGAACAAATTCAGAGTTTAGAATTTAATGGTTTTAAAACTGTGTACAAAGTATATATCAATTTATTTTATTTATCACATTTCGAAACCAGTTTCAACCAATAATTATTAATCAATTAATTGACTGGATGACAGAAAATTTACTTCATCTTTATTGATATTGACTTTTTTCATATGTAACATGATACTGGACCTTTCAATTTTAATAGCCTATGATTTTAATTGAATTTCAAATGGATTTATATGTAAAAGTTGGCTTTGACATCTAACTTATAATTTAGAATGTGAACTTAAACCTTGTTGGAAATACCATATCATATTTATAGTGTATTTCAATTATTCAAATATTTGTGAGCAAAATCAGAACAATTAATAAATTATATTGTTTTTTTTTTGTTTTTTTTTTATTTAATAGCCTTTTATTTACAGGATATATGCATGGGTAACTTTACAGCATTAACAATTGCCAAACCTCTTGTTCCAATTTTTCACCTTTTACCCCCCACCCCTCCCTAGATGGCAGGATGACCAGTAGATGTTAAATATATTAAAATATAAATTAGATACACAATAAGTATACATGACCAAAATGTTATTTTGCTGTACAAAAAGAATCAGACTCTGAAATATTGTACAATTAGCTTGTGAAGGAAATAAAAAATGCATGTGGGCATAAATATAGGGATTGGGAATTCAATGTAATGGTTTTTAGTCATCTCCCAGAGTTCTTTTTCTGGGCATAGCTGGTTCAGTTCATTACTGCTCCATTGGAAATGATTTGGTTGATCTCATTGCTGAGGATGGCCTGGTCCATCAGAACTGGTCATCATATAGTATTGTTGTTGAAGTATATAATGATCTCCTGGTCCTGCTCATTTCACTCAGCATCAGTTCGTGTAAGTCTCTCCAGGCCTTTCTGAAATCATCCTGTTGGTCATTTCTTACAGAACAGTAATATTCCATAATATTCATATACCACAATTTATTCAGCCATTCTCCAACTGATGGACATCCATTCAGTTTCCAGTAATAAATTATATTGTTATTTGAAGAATTGTTTCTCTTTTATATGAAAGAAATAACATAGGGAACTGCAAGTTTGCATATGATTCTAACCAACAAGGAAGAAATGATTTCTGAATTGGGAAAAAAAGAATCTTAGGCATGAAGAGGGAGAATGGTGATACATCCTTCAATACTCTTGACTGTATGGTTGACAAATATATCTATAAAATCTAAGCCTTGGATCTTCCCATAATTTGGAGAAAGTCACTTGAAACAGGACAAATAGTTTGTACTACAAAGTTATCACACAATTTCAACTGAATCCTCATATTGCATGGCAATCTTTAATTACTCCATGATTGACTCTACGTCAAGCCTCCTCCAGCAGGTGTCTTCCTTTAAATCAATTTAGTCAGCCCCTCATTTAAAATAATAAAATGCTCCCGTTAACTCAAAGATATGAGGACATGTTTCAACTAAACAAATTCTTTAGATAGTTTGAAATGTCATAGTATGCTGATGTTTCACAAGAAGATTATTCAAACATAGAATAAAGAAATTTCACCATGACTCAGAAGCATTGGCAAAATATTAAGTTAGTTGAGAAGTTATATGAAGCAATCCCAATAAACTTTGGACAGAAAATGCCATCTGCATCCAGAAAAAGATCTAAGGATAGTTTACTGAATGTAAATCAACACACATTATGTTCACTTCTCTTTTCTGTTTTTTATCTCTCCCATGGTTTTTCCCTTTTGGTCTGATTTTTTCCCCAACATGATTCATAAAGTGATGTGCATTAAAAATAAATAAACTTACTATAATGAAAAAGAAAATATAAAAAAGAATCCAAAAGCAGGAAAAAAACAAGTTAGTTAAGAAATTGAGGCCCCTTCTTTACCAGTAGGCCCACATTTGTTCTTGTATTGCCTATCATCAGAGAACAGAGATAGATTTTCTTCCAATTTCCTTCTAATGGCTAAGTGATTGGATAAAAGACATCTCCCCTCCCCCATTCAATAAAGAGAAAGAAACAGTTCCAGATTGTATACACATTTCATGAATTGAAGCAAAGATCCACAGCATAATACATACTTCCAGAAGCGGGCTTACTCTCTTGTCCATGCACTCAGGACTTGACCATCATTTTCAGTTCCATTTTATACTAATAATACAATGGAATACAAACAAAACAAAACACCTTGAATGTAACATAAGTAACTCTAAACAATTTATCATATAGTATCAAATACTATTATATAAAATTATATACCATTCTCATTTATACTTACATATGAGTGGATTTAACATTTTTCTTCATTCCCCATGTTTTACACTGAATGATCTTCAGCTTGTCAAATGTTTTTTCTAAAATGTGGTGTCAAGAACTGAATATAATCCTTTAAATATGAACTGGCTAGGGTATGCAAAACTATCACCTCTTTTATTTCTGTTAGTTATGATTCTTATAATGTAGTCCAAGTTTACATTAGCTTATTTGGCTGTTATTCTAAAGTTTTGATTTATATTGTTCTTGTAGGCAACTAAAATCTACAGATTATTTCTAAAGGAAATATTGTCTACATATCTAACTAGTCTTTCCCTTCTCCTTTCAGAATTTTTGTCTTCAAGTTTGACTCCTTCACCATTTGCTATGGGTAGCTTTACTTGATCCTTTTAGTTATTAGAGTTTACTCTCTTCTCCTCATATATAGACATGAACATATCTAAGATTGTAAATCTTGGACTTGAATGGACTACTTCACCGAACTTTACAATTTTCCAGAAGGACATCTTGAAGATTGGGAAAGTTAAATGATTTAGCCAAGATTAAAGAGGAAGTAAGCTTCAGAGGGAGAATTTAAATCCAGCTCCTCTGAATCCAGAAAATCAAGGTTTTTTTTTTTTTCCTTCCCAAATATGTGTCATGCTATTTATTTGTAGTAGTAGTAGTAGCAGCAGTAGTAGTAGTAATAGTAGTAGTAGTAGTAGTAGTAGTAGTAGTAGTGTTGGTGTTGATGGTGGTTGTGATGGTGGTGGTAGCAGTAGGAGTAATAATAATTTGAGGGTAAATGGAGTTTTAAATTTATTTTTGTATCTTTAGTTTCTTGCATAGTGTGTTCCATATAAGGACATTTTAATATGATTTTTGGATTGCATTAGTTGGATACAATTGAATCTATGGTCCCATAGATGAAAAAGCATTTCAGATGGGTGTTGAATGATGTGTAGAGAAAAGTTTGAGGAAAATGATATTGCAAACTATTCCAGAGAAATGGCATCTGTTTTCATGCAGCAGTAAATGTTATGAAGTCAGCAGATGTGTATAATACTTGTTGAAAGAGACCCTTAATTAATAGTCAAGAGGTTCTTAAAAATTCCCTTCCTTCCTTTGCATATGTCATCAAAAAATAGTCAGTGGCATTTCTTTTTTTCTATTTTTATTTAATTGTATCCCACCAACACATGTTCTTTCTAATAGCCACTTCTCAAAATACTTATGGCTTCATTTTCTATTCTTATATCATTATTTCTGCTTTCTCTGTGAGGGCCTGAGACTTCAGGGATATGAGAAGCAAAGAAAATTCTACGTAACTTGCTTAAATCTGAGGGTGGTTGAGCCTATGACTCCTCCATTGCTTTTCTAATATGATGAACTGTGAGTCAGAGAATGACCTGGAACCCAAAGTGATGGGGGGAAAATAAAGAATATGCTGACAGACAGCAACCAGGGCCTACTTAAAGTTGACTCACCATTACCATGCAGGCATAAGATAAATTTTCCTTGATGTTTTCTGCTCCATAATTAGCTCCAGGAGAATGACTTAATTGCAACTGAAGAAGATGTAAAACTAAGGTATTGCAGTTACCTTTGAACATCTACATAATTGGCAATGGATTCTTTTTCAGTGTCTTCTTCAAAGAAAAAGTGTCAATTTGTGATCTGCACCAACTCCATTTGGACAATTTATGATTAAATGCTGAAAAGGGGTATTTTTTTAAAAAAAATAAAGTTTGAAGTTAACATTTAGGATGAATTCAATAGAGGAAAATATCATTGGGAAAAGTTCTAAAACTATATAAAGGTACTCCTTTAAAATCTCTTTTATAAAGAATTATCTGTTCAATCATTGTTTAATTCTACCTGTTTAATTAAAAATGCATTTTTTCAAAGGAGGGAAATTTGTTTATAAACATGAATTTATGAATTTAAAAATGATGTCATTATGAGGAGTATACAGGTCATCTATTATCTTGACTTCTTTCATCTCTTCTTTTTTATTTACTTTAAAATTGATTAAAATAATACTTTCATAGAAACTTTTAAGTAGAAAAATGTTTCTTTTTCTTTTTGATAACTTTCTAATCAAAAGATTTTGGGCTATCTTTCAGTTCAGTAATAATGTTTTTTAAAAATACAATGTTATTCCCTGCTAGCAATGTTGCATTTGGATGGCAGTAGGATTATCTGGTTCCAGATGATGTAAAGTTTAAATTGCTTTAGGGCCTGTGATTTTAGGAGCTGTGATATCCACTGAAAAAACTATGTAATTACAATATTAGTCACAAAACAAATCAAAGAAGCCATTGAGCTTTGAGGGCAAGGGTGTGTTGGCAAATGTTTAACACTTAGCTCTCAGGATTGTGAGGTTGAGATTAGAAGGGTAGGAATAGGGCAGAAAGTACCATTCCTTATTTTAAAGTTCAATCTGCATTATGCCCATTTTCTATATCATTTTTTTTTAGTCTAGACAATCAACAAAACAATAACTCAATCACTGATTTGTAGCATTGGCCAACACTCAGGTATAAATGTTCACACTGAAAATTCAAATAACCATACCTACCATTTATATAATTTCTATTTTTTGCCAAGTACTTAGTAAATTTTTGAAACTATTTTGGTGAAAATTTTTTTTTGTAATTGTGTTTATTCTAGAGTTTATCTTAGCAGGTAGCCTCTCTAGTATTTTCAACTGTGTATAGTTCTAAATACAGTTTATTTTTTTCTGTCTCTTGTTGTTGAACTATGTAGGGAATATATAGAAATGCTGAGGATTTTTTTATCCTGAAACTTTGTTAAAATTGTTAATTATTTCAGCTAATTTTTCATTTGATTCTCTAGGATTCTCCAAGTTATGTCATTGAATTTATAATATTTAAGTCAATTGTATTAAAATTGATGTTTCTTCAAAGATAATTCAATTTAATTAAAAGATAATCCAGCTGTTATATATAGGACACTGTGATAAGTGGTGAAGTTACAAAAATGAAAAACAAATTCATCTCTTCAAAAAACTTCAGACACATTAGTTGTGTGATTTTGGGCAAGTCACTCACACTGTTTGCCTCAATGACTTGTAGAAGAAAATGACAAACTAGTCCAGTATTTTTTCCATGAAAACCTTGAATGGAGTCATGGAGAGCTGGGCATGACTGAAAATTTTATTATCACTAACAACTTCAAAAAACTAATTTCTAATAGAAAAATAAGAAAATTGCCCCAAATGACTATAAAAAAGAAAACAAAAAACTGAATAGGAGGTAGGAGAGTGTCACAAAAAGATTCAAAGTGGGGAGGAGTCACAAAATCTCAGAATTCCATATTTTCAAAAAAATCTTAGAGACCTTCTAATTGAACACAGTTTGGGAGGGGGAAAAACAACAACAAAAATTATTTCCCCTGCATTTTTAGATTTGTTTCTTAGATAAACACTCTTTGTAGCTATTAAAGTTGTCTTATCTGCATATTATTTGTCTGTCTTTTGATCTAATTTTGTGTATATATATATATTATATATAGATAGATACATAGATAGATATGTGTATAGATAGATAAACACACACACACATTGGCTAGTAGATAGACAGAGAGGTATATAGATATTTAGATATGGATGTAAATATTTTCATTGCTTGTAAGTAAACTACTTAGAGTGAGAAAAGATTGAGAATTTTATTTAAAGCAAATATGGAATATAAAGAAAATGTATAATAACCTTAGTTGGCTGTAAAATTAAAAAAAAATCCTGCCATAGTCAAATGGTGGTTATTTAAATTCATTGAAAAAGCCAGTTTCAGTCTTAAAAGAGAAAGTAGCACATCAAGGAATATAATTCTTCATTATACATTATTTCTAAAAATAAAAATAAAACAAAAATTCACATAAGTGGTTCAGTGGGAAAATAAAAAGAAGAAATACTATTTAAAGAAATAGAAGAATCATCATCAGTGTCAAAAATATGGGGTAGGGAACCAACCAAAATGAAGTCTGAAAAAGGACTACAGGATCCTATGTTCTAGAAGCAGATCAAGAAATGGCTAAGAAGAGTGGCTGAGTAGTGAGTAAGAAATCCTTAGGAGTAATTCAGAGGTTTCTCTTTATTGCCCAAGATAACAAATTCAATTGCTGGGCAAGTAGCCAGGACAGGAAATAAGGAAGCAGGGTGGATCAGAATCATAAACCTACACCCAGGGCTACAGAGATATTTCTCTCACTCATGAAAGTATATTTCAGACTTAATATCTGGGTTAAGAAAAAAAGCTGCAATTGTTGCTCTGAGCTTGAAAGAGGATTGCAAGCTCAGTTCCTGACTCAGAATAGAGAATTGAAATGAAGATCTCTGCTTGGAACAGAGCCATGGGACTATTTCTCTAACTCATAGAGAAAACCACAGAATTAGACTTCCCAGCTAACAACAATTTCATATCTCTATGTTTGACCCTAATAGAGAGGATATAGGACACAGTCATCTGAGCAGGTCATAGTGCTGTCCCTCTAAGGGAGGAAAACAGACTCGGACCTTAGCTCAGAGCAAAGAACAAAGTGACAGGACTCCAAAAAAATAAGCCAGGGGCATAGGCCAAGTTTACAAGAAGTATTCCCTTTCACAAATCTGGGAGTAAATTTAGAAGATTAAACAAATAAACAAAGAAATAAAAAGAACTATTTTAGATTCCAGTAATGATCAAATCAGAAAAACAGAAGAGGAGAGAATACTTTAAAAGTTCATACAAAGAAATCTTCAAAGGAAAATACAACTGAAGTCACAAGATCTATTTGAATTCCTAGCAGATGTAAGACACAAGGTTTTTTTGTTTTGTTTTGTTTCTAAACATGAAAAGTCAAGAATACACAATATGGATTAAGGTCAGTCACTCTCAGGATACTCCCCAGTAGCCATAGCCACAATATAACCAAACACCACCAACATTGCTCTCAAATAAATCAAAATACAATCAACACCAAAAAAGTACTATTTAAACTTACAACGATCGGACAACCCAAACCTTCACTACCACAAGACTTGAACCACCCTCCAGATAACTTTAAAATCCTACCTCAAATCACATTTTGGAATGACAGATCCAACAAGAAGTTGGAGTGAGATATTTTTGCAGACAAAGAAAATTTTAGAAGTCAGCAGGAGAAATCTTCTGGGAAGGCCAGAATAAAAAGAGAGAGAAGAATGACTACAACAAATAAGATGGAAGGAAATCTATTATTAGTAAGTATAACTGTGAATGTGAATAAGATAAGCTCAAATGTAAAAATGAAAGCAGATAACAGAATTGAAAACCAGAATTTAACAATATGTTGTTTTTGAGAAACACTTGAAATGGAAAGACACACAAAGACTTAAAATAAAAGGCTAGAACAGAATCTCTTTTATACTTCAACTGACTAAAAAAAAGGCAGGAATAGCAATTATGATTTCAGACAAAGCAAAGACAAAAATGATTTTAATACAAAAAGATAATCAGGGAAACTATATTCACTAAAATTTACTTTAGATAATGAAATAATATGAAATATTTTTACAGCAAGTTTCTCTGGTTAAGGCCTCATTTTTCAATATCTATGTATGTATGTATACATATATATATATATATATATATATATATATATATATATATATATATATATATATATATAAAGAGAGAGAGAGAAAGAGAGAGAGACAGAGAGAGGCAGAGAGACAGAGAAAAGCAGAGAGAGACAGAAAGAGAATTGAGACAAATTTATAAAAAAGTTATTCCTCAACATAAATATGAAAGGATATAAATAAGCAATTTTCAGAAGAATAAATTAAAGCTATTTATGGTCATTTAAAAATTCTCTAAATCACAATTTATTAGAAAAATGCAAATCAAAACAACTCTAAGGTTACTATCCAACACCTGTCAGAAATAACAAATGCTGAAGGGGAGGAGGAAAAATATGGATATACATAAAATGTTTTTGAAGTTTTAACTGGTCCAACTATTTTGGAAAACAATTTCAAACTATGCCTGAAGATTTATAAAATTGTGCATACCTTTTGACTCAATAATGCATACTCTAGGTCTGTATCTAAAGATACCAAAGGAAAAAGAAAAGGACTTCTATGTTCAAAATATTTTTAGCAGATCTTTTTGTGGTAGCAAACAATTGGAAATCAAGGGGAATTGGTATATAATGTCCAGGCTAGCTCTTTGGAGGGCCTCAGGATCAGTCAGAATCAGGATCAGTCAAAGTCCTTAGTCTTTAGAAGGAGAAGTGAAGGAGGCAGGCAAGCTGCCATGTGGCTTGCCAAAGGTCAATCCCTGACTCTTGAGTCTGGAGCCTGAACTCACTCTTCTCCTCATCCTTTGGACAGAGCAACCCTGACCCTCTCCCTCAGCCCTCCAATTCTTGCCTACAATTACTTCACTACCACACATTCAGAAAGCACCAATGGTAAGGAAAGCCATCACATCACCATTTCATTTAAATATATGTATATAGAACTATTATCTCACATCAAATAGGTAATTACCCTTAAGTGCTCTGCTTTCTAATACAAGTACACCTTATCAGAATTTCAGCTTTCTACATCTCCTGCTTTCTTTTGTTTTAGAACACAGGTAGTCCCACCCTCCTTGCCTTCTCAGGGAGGTGAGAAACCTAAAAAGGAGGTGATCACACCAGTCCTGACTTCTCTGGAAGAGAGATAAAAACACCAAAGGGAAGTGGGGAGTCAAACCAGATATTGTTAGTGGGTTTCTGGGCTGAAGGGGCTGACCAGAAACAAATATACATAAATCCATCAGCATGGGAAGTATTACACAAGCACGTAGCAATAAAGCACAGGCTATTAGTGATGACTCTCCCCACAGCTAGTACAGGCTCAATATAGTGTAACAAACATGAATTGTACATTCAAGTAGTGATATAACAAATAATATGAATCAACATAGTATTGAGAAATAATTCAACAAGTTATAAGATATGATTGTGTTGAATTACTATGGTGTTATAGGAAATACTGAGAATGGGAGTTTTCAGTATGTATACACACATCTATATTCTTATGCAAAATGAAAATAAAAGAACTAAGAGATCATCATGTGGAGTAACAGTAATGTTTTAATGATGTTTTAATGATGATCAGTTGTGAAATACTGAACTACTTTGAACAATACAATAATCCAAGATAGTTCTAAAGGATTTCTGTTGAAAAAATGTTATCCACCTCCAGAACTGATGAACTCTAAATACAAATTAAAATAAAATGTTCTTAGTCTCTTAATTTTTCTTGCAAATGAGTAATAAACACATTCCCTCATGATTTTGTATAATTGATACCATATTGCTTGTCTTCTCTATGAGTGGAGACCTGGGTGGGAGAAAGGAAAAAATTTGGAATGCAAAATTTAAAAAGGAATGCTAAAATAAATAAATACTAAGTTTAAATAAATTCCCAAAATAGTATAAATAAAGCAGCAAGGACTGGAAAAGAAATGAGAGTTATGGAAATATTAGAGTATCAACAATATCATCAGAGGTACAAAACTTTACCTTCTGTAAAAGATTCTGGGAAAATGTGCATGTATCAAATAGAACTTAGTAACTTCATAAGACAAGAAGTACTAAAAATACATTTAAAAATTGAAAATAAAGCGGGGAAATATAATATATATAAAATATCACTAATAACAATGAAAACAAAATATCTATGAATCATAAAAATGAAGATAGAATAGATTTGAAAGCAGAATCCAAAAACATTTTATTTACAAGAAGATTTGGAAAATAAAATAAAGTCTCACACAGTTTCAAACATAAGAATAAATTGACTACCTGAAAGCGATGACCAAAAAAAAAAAACTTTGACACAATAATAAAAGAAATAATCAAAGAAAATTGTCCTGGAGTGATAGAACACAAGGAGAAAGTATAAATAGAAAGAATATTGATCACTATTTAAAGAAATACTATAAAGAAAACACAGAGCAATATTATTGATAAATTTCAAAAACAGCTTATCAAGGAGAAAATTTTACAAGAGGCAAACAGGCAAAAAAAAAAAAAAACCCAAGAACAACAACAACAAAATTTGAATATGCTGGAGCTGCAATTAGATTTGTATAGAATTTACCTATGGCTCCAATAAGAGACCACAGGTCTACAAATGAAGTACAAAGGAAGAAATGCCACAGAGGCATTAGAGGAGGGAGTAAGGCAGGTAGTTCTGAAAATTTATTCACACTGGGAATGGCTTTAATAGAGAAAAATTGCAATTTCTTCCCTCTAAAAGAGGGGTAGCTAAATGAGGCAGTGGATAAAGTACTTGGTACTTTATCTCCCTCTAGTTGTGTGACCTCCTAGCTGTGTGACCTATACTTTCTCCTTGTGTTCTATCACTCCAGGACAATTTTCTTTGATTATTTCTTTTATTATTGTGTCAAAGTTTTGTTTTGGTCATCGCTTTCAGGTAGTCAAATTATTCTTATGTTTGAATAGTTGTGTGACTGGGCAAGTCACTTAACCCTAATTGGCTCAGGGGGGGAAAAGATTCAAGCAAGTGAGAAATAAGACATATTAATGTTGTTTTAGATGCATGCTATATATGTGTATACATGTATATATATATGTATATGTTTATACATGCATGTAGGTATACATATGCTTATAGACATATGTATGTGTAGGTATTCTACATATATGTGTGTTTGTGTGGCATGTACATATATACTCGTTTAACAGTAGTTTAATTTACTAGGAGGTAGGGAGGCAGAAAGGGAAAAAAAGAATAACATGAAAAGTGCACAGCAGGGGGGCGGAGCCAAGATGGCGAAGACACACACGACTTTCTAAGCTCTTCTCTTACCCTCTTTATCAATATTATATCGAGCCTCAAAAATAGTCTTGACTGCTACAATTCATAAAGATAAGAAGTAGAACAACTCACCGGCCGAAGAAAATCTGAAGTCTCGACAAAAAAGGTTGGTTCCGGGGCCAGGGGGGAGATCAGCTCAGACTGGGAGAGAAATTAGGTTCCGAGGAGAGTCTAAAACCGAAAGTGAAAGCACAGATCTCATCACAAGCACACAGCCCTCAAGATACTCAAGATAATGACAATGATGAGACATCATACCAAAATTTGTGGGATGCAGCCAAAGCGGTAATAAGAGGGAATTTTATATCCTTAGAGGCTTACTTGAATAAAACAGAGAAAGAAAAGATTAATGAATTGGGCTTGCAACTAAAAAAACTAAAAAAAGACCAAATTAAAAACCCCCAATCAAATACTAAATTGGAAATTCTAAAATTAAAAGGAGAAATTAAAAATATTGAAAGTAAAAAAACTATTGAACTAATTAATAAAACTAAGAGTTGGTTCTATGAAAAAGCCAATAAAATAGATAAGCCTTTGGTAAATCTGATTAGAAAAAGGAGGGAGGAAAATGAAATTAGTAGTCTTAAAAATGAAAAGGGAGAACTTTCCACCAATGAAGAGGAAATTAGAGAAATAATAAGGAGTTATTTTGCTCAACTTTATGCCAATAAATTTGATAACCTAAGTGAAATGGATGACTACCTCCAAAAATATAGACTTCCCAGACTAACAGAGGAGGAAGTAAATTGCTTGAATAGTCCCATTTCAGAAAAAGAAATAGAACAGGCAATTAAACAACTCCCTAAGAAAAAATCCCCAGGACCAGATGGATTTACATGTGAATTTTACCAAACATTTAAAGAACAATTGGCCCCAATGCTATATAAATTATTTGATAAAATAGGGAATGAAGGAGTCCTACCAAATTCCTTCTATGACACAGACATGGTACTGATACCTAAACCAGGTAGGCTGAAAACAGAGAAAGAAAATTATAGACCAATCTCCCTAATGAATATTGATGCTAAAATCTTAAATAAGATATTAGCAAAAAGACTACAGAAAATCATCTCCAAGATAATACACTATGATCAAGTAGGATTTATACCAGGAATGCAGGGCTGGTTCAATATTAGGAAAACTATCAATATAATTGGCCATGTTAATAACCAAATTAACAAAAACCATATGATCATCTCAATAGATGCAGAAAAAGCATTTGATAAAATCCAACATCCATTCCTATTAAAAACACTTGAGAGTATAGGAATAAATGGACTTTTCCTTAAAATAATCAGCAGCATCTATTTAAAACCATCAGTAAGCATCATATGTAATGGAGACAAACTGCAACCATTCCCAATAAGATCTGGAGTGAAACAAGGTTGCCCACTATCACCGTTACTATTTAATATTGTATTAGAAACGCTAGCTATAGCAATAAGAGCTGAGAAAGAGATTAAAGGAATAAGAATAGGCAATGAGGAAGCCAAATTATCACTCTTTGCCGATGACATGATGGTATACTTAGAGAACCCCAGAGATTCTGCTAAAAAGTTATTAGAAATAATCCACAACTTTAGCAAAGTTGCTGGTTATAAAATAAACCCACATAAGTCATCAGCATTCTTATATATCACTAACAAAATCCAACAGTCAGAGTTACAAAGAGAAATTCCATTTAAAGTAACTACTGATAATATAAAATATTTAGGAATCTATCTGCCAAGGGAAAATCAGAAACTTTATGAGCAAAATTACAGACCACTTTTCACACAAATTAAGTCTGATCTAACCAATTGGAAAAATATTAAATGCTCTTGGATAGGGCGAGCAAATATAATAAAGATGACAATATTACCTAAACTAATCTATTTATTTAGCGCTATACCAATCAGACTCCCAAAAAACTATTTTAATGACCTAGAAAAAATAACAACAAAGTTCATATGGAAAAACAAAAGGTCAAGAATTTCAAGGGAATTAATGAAAAAAAAATCAAATGATGGTGGCTTAGCTGTACCAGATCTAAAATTATATTATAGAGCAGCAGTTACCAAAACTATTTGGTATTGGCTAAGGAATAGATTAGTTGATCAGTGGAATAGATTAGGTTCAAGGGATAAAACAGTCAACAAATATAGCAACCTAGTCTTTGACAAACCCAAAGATCCCAGCTTTTGGGATAAGAACTTACTGTTTGATAAAAATTGCTGGGAAAATTGGAAACTAATATGGCAGAAACTAGGCATTGATCCATACTTAACGCCGTACACCAAGATAAGGTCAAAATGGGTTCATGACCTAGGCATAAAGAATGAAATTATTAATAAATTAGAGGAACATAGGATAGTTTACCTCTCAGACCTGTGGAAGGGGAAGGTCTTTATGACCAAAGCAGAACTAGAGATCATTACTGATCACAAAATAGAAAATTTCGATTATACCAAACTGAAAAGTTTTTGTACAAACAAAACTAATGCAGACAAGATTAGAAGGGAAGCAATAAACTGGGAAAATATTTTTACAGTCAAAGGTTCTGATAAAGGCCTCATTTCCAAAATATATAGAGAATTAACTCTAATTTATAAAAAATCAAGCCATTCTCCAATTGAAAAATGGTCAAAGGATATGAACAGACAATTCTCAGATGAAGAAATTGAAACTATTTCTAGTCATATGAAAAGATGCTCCAAGTCATTATTAATCAGAGAAATGCAAATTAAGACAACTCTAAGATACCACTACACACCTGTCAGATTGGCTAAGATGACAGGAAAAAATAATGATGATTGTTGGAGGGGATGTGGGAAAACTGGGACATTGATTCATTGTTGGTGGAGTTGTGAACGAATCCAACCATTTTGGAGAGTAGTTTGGAACTATGCTCAAAAAGTTATCAAACTGTGCATACCCTTTGATCCAGCAGTGTTACTACTGGGATTATATCCCAAAGAGATTATAAAGAAGGGAAAGGGACCTGTATGTGCACGAATGTTTGTGGCAGCCCTTTTTGTAGTGGCTAGAAACTGGAAACTGAATGGATGTCCATCAGTTGGAGAATGGCTGAATAAATTGTGGTATATGAATATTATGGAATATTACTGTTCTGTAAGAAATGACCAACAGGATAATTTCAGAAAGGCCTGGAGAGACTTACACGAACTGATGCTGAGTGAAATGAGCAGGACCAGGAGATCATTATATACTTCAACAACAATACTATATAATGACCAGTTCTGATGCACCAGGCCATCCTCAGCAACGAGATCAACCAATTCATTTCTAATGGAGCAGTAATGAACTGAACTAGCTATGCCCAGAAAAAGAACTCTGGGAGATGACTAAAAACCAATACATTGAATTCCCAATCCCTATATTTATGCACACCTGCATTTTTGATTTCCTTCACAAGCTAATTGTACAATATTTCAGAGTCTGATTCTTTTTGTACAGCAAAATAATGTTTTGGTCATGTATACTTATTGTGTATCTAATTTATATTTTAATATATTTAACATCTACTGGTCATCCTGCCATCTAGGGGAGGGGGTGGGGGGCTAAGAGGTGAAAAATTGGAACAAGAGGTTTGGCAATTGTTAATGCTGTAAAGTTAGCCATGTATATATCCTGTAAATAAAAGGTTATTAAATAATAAAAAAAAAAGAAAAGTGCACAGCAGAGAACAAAAGACATACCTACAAGGAAGTGAAGAAAAGATGGAAAGTTATGAATATAATTTCTTCTATTATTATACATGCTTTTTGAAATAGAAATTTATTGTTACACATTTTGAATCCTCCTAATGTTCTGTTGTGCACATGACAAGTTTTTTTTTATTTTTCATTTCTTTCTTTTTCTATTATTTCTTATTTTGTTTTAAATAAATAAATATTAAAAACAGAAAACTTTATCTTGTCAAAAGGTGCCATAAAGAATGAATTATTTTCAACACTATTATACTCCAAAATTAAAATTTGAAAGAATAAAGAAAATTGAACTGAGGAATATAACTAGACACTTTTTTTGTTTTTTATGGAGAAAAATAGGACAAAATAGATGAACATAATTTAATTTTTAAAAAGGAAAGAAAAAAAACGTGAGTAATAAAACTGAAAAACAAAAATTACTCACTAATGAAGAAGAAAGGAAAAAAATGCTTAGAACTATTTTGCTCAATTATATTCCAATAAAACTGATGGCTTAAGTAAAAATGTATATTTATTAACATAAAATACCAAGATAAATAGAACAAGAAATAGAAATTTTATGTAACAACATAAGAAGCATCTTTTTCAAATTAAAAAAGGAACATATGAATTTATAAGTGAATTCTATCAAATATTCAAAGGAACATCAAAATACATTAAAAAAAATGAATTCTACCAAATTCCTTCCATGATAGCAACCTTTTTTTAATATGCAAGCCAGACTTTAGAGTTCTGCCCAGCAAAATAATAAATCTTGAATCCAAAATAATAAAGATGAAACATACTATTTACTTCCTGATGGAGAGTCATTCAACTCTCAAGATGGGTTTCAATAGCTTTTAAAGAAATTAAAAATCAAAACAAAACTCAAAACACTTTATGTTACCTGAGGAAGGGATTAGTATATTAATCCTACTACAACATGTATCTGGTATGTGACATAAAAATCATTTGAATTTTCCAAAGTAAATGGCTATTTCCACATTCTAATAATATGGGAATGAATGATATTTCTAGAAGGAAGCTAGAACCTTACTGAAGATATTTGCATATATATAGTGAAAAATGAAGGTAATTTCAGAGGTAGAACATTATCAGGGAGTGGGTGTGAGGAAAAGTTTTCCTGCTGATTTGAATTTAAGAAGAGAAAGATGTAGGAAATAAAAATCTGATTAAGATAGGTTACTATTCCAGGAACACAGATTCTAACTTAAACTACCACAATAACAAAACATCATCATGATCAGGGAGAGATCATATATAACAAGGTCCAGGAAGAATATATTTTACCTAACATCTTAGAAATTATATGAAAATAATTTAATTACAGCCACCATCACCACCAATGTCAATATAGGTGTACAGGTATTGATAGGAGATAAAAATCTACAAAAAGGAGCCTGCAATAAGAAAAATACACACACACACACACACACACACATATATGTATTAAAATGAGGATGCAAATTTAATACTGTAATTATCTCAGACTTTGTGAGATGAAATTTTACAGGATTATGACCTCTAAAACATTAACCCCCTTGAAAATTATGAAGATAAGTTGTTAGAGAAATGGATAACTGTCCCATTCACCACAATAGCTTTTCCAAATGTTATATTTCTCTTAAAAATATCTCAGTGATTCGTCTTCTACCTCCCATTCACAGCTGAAAATGTGAATAAATTGAGACCATTTACTGAGAATTCCATTTTCCCCTTCTTCTTCATCTCACATCTCTCGGACATCTTCATTATCTTCTCCATCCCTATCTCTTATAACCAGTTTGATGCCAAGTTCAGTCAGTTCTACCTTCCTAATATCCCTCTTACATAATCTCCTTTTCTTCTTTCATTTTGCAACTATCCCAGTCTTCTATCTGGATTTCCTGCCTCAAGTGTTGCTGAACTTTACCCTATTCTGTGCTAATTTGTTAAATTAATCTTAAAGCTTAAGTCTCCCAATGTTGTCTCTCCTACCTATTAACTACAGAATCAAATATAAACTCCTATGCTTGGCTTTTAAAGCCATCTGGTAATTGGGTTCCCTTCTACCTAGCCATTCTTCCTACATCTTATTTTATGCTATTATACATTTACTCTGTGATCTTATGACAGTGGCTTCCTCATACTTAATACTCCTTTTTACAATTCTTGGTATTTTTATTTCTGCCCTCACCTTCAGAACTGGAATTCTTCCTCCTAGCCTTTACCTCTTGGTTTCCCTGCTTTTTTTTTTTCTTATCCAAAATATCATCTTTTGCAAGAAGATTTGCCTGGTCCCTTTACCTCAGTGCCGCTGATATTATTAGTAATTTATCTTGTATGTATCTTTTTTGAGTAATTATTTGCACATTATCTTCCTCATTGACCTATAAACTCCAGGAGAGCAGAGAGAGTGTTTTCATTCTTTTGTATCCCTAGAACATGAAACATAGAAGGGCCTTAATAAATGCTTATTCATTTGACTTGTCTTAAAGGGGATTTGATTTTCCAATTCTCAGAACTGGAAATGTACAAGATATCATACAAATCTAAAATACACCTTATATGTAATATGTTAACATGTCCTATATATATATATATATATATATATATATATATATGTAAAATTATATAACATATTTGATGTTTTATGTGTCTTTATATTTCAGATGAAGGGAACTTGATTTTCTAATTCCTAGAGCTAAAAAAGGATTTTAGAGACTATCTATTTCAAAACATTTGTGACCAAGATAACATTCAGTCAGCCAATAAACATTTCTCAAGGCTTCTCTGTGCCAGGCAAATAAGCCTTGCAATAAAAATATAAGCAAAAACAAAGATGCTCTTTATCCTCAAGGTGCTTGCATTTCAAGGGAAGGTTGCACACAAAGGGAAACTGAGGGAATGGGAAGGGGAAGGAAGATAACTAGTTCTGGCACATGGTGGAAGAATCTGGACTGTAGCTTGATGAGAAATGGAGATGATTGGACTAGGCACTTTATTTAAATAAAGATTCTAGAAAGAGTCATCCAATCAGAGGGATTGGTTCACCCAAGATATGGAATCCAGTGACGCAGAAATCTCTCAAAATAAAGTCTTCTGGAGCAGAGTAGAGAAATCTCCATTGCAGTAAAGTGAAAATGAAGAGAACTTTATCATATATCTGATGATCTCTAATAGGGGGAACACATTATATATTATCATATCCTATTACTCTTTTCCATTGCTGTAACAATTATGCATTTTCCCCCTCAAGTTTGTGCCATCTTAATATATATACATATATGCATGCATTAGTGTATATGTATATATAAGCTTTTATCATACATGTATACATACGTAGATGTGTATTTATGTAGGCACACGATTCATGTATATACTCACATATATAGTTTATATATGTACATGTGTTTATATACTTCTATATATTTGTAGATATCACTTCATGTGTATCTATCTATCTATATCATCTATCATCTATCTATTTGATTTTTAGAACTGAGATAAACAGGACACCAATTTAATAATTAGATTTTCTGTGGGTTTTCTTGGTGTGATATTTCCCCAAATTTTATTCATCAACTTCCCTTCCCTATATAAACACCATGAAGTCATTCATCTATTATATTTTGCTCATGATGATACTCTTCTTGCTTCTAGAATGGATCTGAGAAGGGATTCATACATTCTCTTGACTTCAATAATCAACTTGGTATATTTATTCCCTAATTTTTTTTTCTCTTAAAACTTGTATCTTTAGCTAGCCAATAGGCAGTCCTACTTATCTGTTTCACCATAATATAAAATTCAGCATGTGTAAAATGAAATTTATGGCATTCTTTCTGTCCTTCTGTATTTTCTTGCTTCTGTCAGTGATACTCTCTTTATAACTTCCCAGACAGTAAACCTTGAAGCAACCTGTGATTTTTTTCCTTTCCATCATCAACTCTATCCAATAAGCCACTGAGCCCTATCATTTCTCTTTTCAGATGTCTTTCTGAGTTACTTCTTTCTTTCTGTTCCATTTCCACCAAACCAGTCTAGAATCTTATCTTCTCTATGAGTGAAATAGTCTCCTCATTTTTCTCTTAGATTTTAATTTCTCCCACCTTCAATCTATCTTTTTCCACTGCTGCCAGGGCAATCTTTCTAAAATATTGTTTTCATCACATCACTTCCCTGCTCAAAACCGGCAGTGTCTTCTTTGCCTACAGCAAGGGCTAACACCTTTTTGTGATGAGGAGCTACTTTTCTTTTTCTGAAGTCTTAAGATAAAGTGGGCGGGAATGATGTAAGTGAAAGGGTACCCTTAGCCTTACATTTAAAGGTCTTCACAATGTGATTTTACCCAAAGAGGATTCATGATAGCAGTTTTCAAATATTTAAAAAAATTGCCATGGGGAACAGAGTTAAATTTTTCAAAGTAGCTAGTTGTTATAGTGAATAGAGCTCTGGATTTGGAATCAGGAAGATCTGAGTTCAAATCTAGCTTTAGACACTTATTAGGTTTGTGATCCTGGGCAAGTGCCTTCACTGATTTCTCCCTCAGTTTCCTCCTTTGTGAAATTGTTTTCTTTGAGAATTAATGGAATAAAAAAAAATTTTGCAGTCCTCTGCAAAGACTGTTTCTTTCCCCCTTCAAATTCTAAAAGCATAAAAATGAGCTTTCAAAAATTAAGCCAACTTCTTCAATGGAGATATTTAAGTCAAGAATGAGAGTGCCCCTTTATTACTGTTTTCCCTCTTCTTCCTCTCCTCCTCTATCAGGAGAGCTCAGAACCCATCTATGGTTGTACAACAATAAGACAAGTTACCATAAGAAAATAACTTCCTTAGCCCTTCATTCAGTCTCCAAGCTGATATAAACAAAACCTTTCAAGTCTGTTTAATACACAACTTAGATGAGCAGGGAACTGCTAATTCTATTTTTTCAGAAGATGTGCAAAAACACTATACCTTTCCATGTATCCTGAAATTTTATCCTAAAGTCCTTTAGGATTTGAACTCTACCTGGTCTCTATTTCATTCTACAGACAATAGGCTCCATTAACTGACCAAACGACGTAACCTGAACTCCCAGGTCTTGCTATTTCCTCTCTACTGCATCCTTAGGACTTGTAGGTTTTACTAACTACTTTAATATTGAACTTTCTTTTATGTGTTACTTATCCCAATAGGGCAAACACATTATGAGAAAAGAAACTCTCTAGCATTTATTTATATCTCCAGTGCTTAGCACTGTTCTTGGCATATAGTAAAGGTTTAATAAATGCTTTTTGCATTGTTTTATTCATGTATACCATATTCATTCGCTTTTAAACATTGAGCTTCTAAACATTGAGCTTCTAAACAAAGTCCATAATGTAATTTTTTGCTATAAATGCAATCAGAAGACTTAAAGAAGTTCCAACTAAATGGACAAATAGACCTTAAAATTTCTTTGAAGAAATTAAAAAAGAAATTGGCTTCACCCTGAGCACAAAAAGAAAAAAAAGTATTGTTATCTACTCATTTCAAAAATATATATATTTTTATAAACATCAACTAAAAGCATAACATGAAGATAATTACATTTTATTGTCAATATAAATCAATGAAAACAAAGAAAAAAATCTTAGTCATCCAAACTTAGTTGATTCCCTGTTGACTTCAACAAAAAGAATAGTGACAAATCAAGCAATAAATAGGTATTTCTTGACAACTGCTATGTGAAAGACTGCTAGTCCATGAAAATTCAAAGGAAAAATATGTATTCTTTCTTTCAAGGAGCTTATTAATGGGGAAAATAATAACTATATAAAAATTGTAAAAAAAAAAAAAAAGGTAATTGGTGATGCATGAAAATCGAAGGTCCTACTAGAATCATGAAAGAGTTCATTTAAAAGGTGGTAATTGTGCATTGCTTTAAAATATCTAAGGGATTCTATGGTAAGATGTGGATGAATTCTAGGCACTTCAGAAATAGATTGAAATAATATGGATATGGGAGATGGAGCATCATAGCTAGAAGGCCTATTTAGAGTATAAAGTGATTAGTGTACATAATGATTATGTACACTTAAATATAATTTATAGTAACATTTGATAAAATTAAAAAATAGTTTGGGGCCAGGTTTTAAAGAATTTAAAAGCTTAATAGAACAACATGTAACTTTCCTAGTTGTAACAGATAGATAAGCATTTGATTTTATTTAGTAAGTGAGTGACATGGACAAACCTGTAGTTTTGGAAAATCACTTTACTAGCTTGTTGGAAGATATATTGAAAAGAAACTATACTCAAAACTAATCAAGAAGCTACTGCAATAATATAGGAGAGAGGAATATTGAACTGACCATGATAATGCTAGTGTTTGTACAGAAAAGAAGACATATGTGTGAGATATTATGGAGGTAAAAATGAAAGAACTTGCTAACTGATTTGATATATGAATTAAAGGAGAGTGATTAGTCAAAATTCTGAAGTTTAGAACCTGGGAGCTTGAAGGGTGATCTCTCAATAAAAATAAAGATGTTTAAAAGTGATGGGTAAGTTTTATGGGAAAGATAAAGAATTTGTTTTTAGATGTGGTAGATGAGATACCTATAGTGTAACCAGTTTGGCATATCCAATAGATAGCTGGAGATGAGCAGTTGGTGCTCAGAAACTAGAATAAGCCAAGATAATTAGATTTTAGGAGATTATCTCCCAATGATAAATAAATTCATGAGAACTGATAAAGCCAATAGAGAGGATAGAGAGAGAACAATGATAAAATATAGCTAAAATAGATGATCCAAGAAAAGATCTAGAAAAAATGAAATGTGAAAATCCAAAGGGTTACACTTTACTCAAAAACATTATGAGTAATTATGGATATCTTTTTCATGAAGAGAAGATTAAAAGTATTGAATATGATTAGGACTTAAAAATATCATAAAATTTGAAAGATATCTTACTAAGAAACAACTCTTTGCTGATGCAAGAGTTAATTTATGATAAATATTTGGATAAACTATCAGTAGAATATAACAATCTTCCCCTCAAAAACAGACCAAAAAGTAATTGGAAACTAAATAATCTCATCCTAAAGAATGAATTGGTAAAACAGCAAATCATAGACACATAATTTCATCCAAGAGAATGAGAACAATGAGACAACATCCCAAATTTTGTGAGATGTAGCCAACATGGTAATAAGGAGAGATTTTATATCTTTAGAGGCTTAATTTAATAAAATAGAGAAAGAGAAGATCAATGAGTTGCGCTTGCAACTTAAAAAGCTAGAAAAAGAGCAAATTAAAACCCCCCAATCAAATACTAAATTTGAAATTCTAAAATTAAAAGGAAAAATTAGTAAAATTGAAAGTAAAAAAAAAAACTATTGAATTAATAAATAAAACTAAGACGATTTTATGAAAAAAACAAAATAGATAAACTTTTAGTAAATTTGATTAGGAAAAGGAAAAAAGAAAATCAAATTGTTAGTCTTAAAAATGAAAAGGAAGAACTTGCCAATAATGAAGAGGAAATTAGAGCAATAATTAGGAGTTACTTTGCCCAACTTTATGCCAATAAATTTGATAACCTAAATGAAATGTATGACTACCTTGAAAAATGTAGGCTGCCCAGATTAACAGAGGAGAAAGTAAATTGCTTAATTAGTCCCATTTCAGAAAAAACAAATAGAACAAGCTATTAATCAACTCCCTAAGAAAAAATCCCCAGGACCAGATGGATTTACATGTGAATTCTACCAAATATTTAAAGAACAATTTAACTCCAATGCAATATAAACTATTTGAAAAATAGGGATTGAAGGAGTCCTACCAAACTCCTTTTATGACACAGACATGGTACTGATACCTAAACCAGGTAGATTGAAAACAGAGAAAGAAAATTATAGAATCAATCTCCCTAATGAATATTGATACAAAAATCTTAAATAAAATATTAGCAAAAGGATTACAGAAAATCATCCCCAGGATAATATACCATGACCAAGTAGGGTTTATACCAGGAATTCAGTGCTGGTTCAATATTGGGAAAACTATTAGCATGATATTAATAACCAAATTAACAAAAATCATATGATCATCTCAATAGATGCAGAAAAAGCATTTGATAAAATCCAATATCCATTCCTAGGAAAAACACTTGAGAGCATAGGAATAAATGGACTTTTCCTTAAAATAGTCAGGATCATCTATTTAAAACCATTAGTAAGCATCATATGTAATGGGGATAAACTGGAACCATTCCCAATAAGATCAGGATGAAACAAGGTTGCCCACTATCACCATTACTATTCAATATTGTATTAAAAATACTGGCTTCGGCAATAAGAATTGAGAAAGAGATTAAAGGAATTAGAGTAGGTAATGAGGAAACCAAATTATCACTCTTTGCCCATGATATGATGGTATAATTAAAATGGGGTTATAGAACCCCGCAGATTCTACTACAAAGCTATTAGAAATCATCCACAACTTTAGCAAAGTTTCAGGATACAAAATAAATCCACATAAATCTGAAGCATTTTTATGTTTCATTAAGGAGATATATGGTCAATTTTTGTATATCCATCAACTGCCAAAAAGAAAAGTGTTCTTCTTTCTGTCTCCTTTTATTTTTTTTCAAAGATCTATCATACCTAACTTTTCTAGTGTTCTATTTACCTTTTTAACTTTTTTCTTATTTATTTTGTGGTTTGATTTATCTAATTCTGAGAGTGCAAGACAGAGATCTCCCACTATTATAGTTTTGCTGTCTATTTCTTCTTTCAGCTCTCTTAACTTCACCTTTAAAAATGTAGATGCTACATCACTTGAAAAAAAGTGGTGCATATATGTTTAATATTGATATTGCTTCATTATCTATGCTACCTTTTATCAAGATATAGTGACTTTCCTTATTTCATTTAATTAGGTCAATTTTTATTTTTGCTTGATCTGATATCAGAATGGCTACACCTGCTTTTTTTGGCTTCACCTGAAGCATAGGAGATTCTGTTCCAGTCTTTTATCTTTACTTTATATGTATCACCCTGCTTCAAGTGTGTTTCCTATAAACAACATACTGCAGGGTTCTGACTTTTAATCCAGTCTGCTATCAGCCTCCATTTTATGGGGGAATTTACCCCATTCACATTTATGGTGAAAATTACTAATTCTATATTTCTTGATATTTTGTTAACCCATATTATGCTTTTCTCCTTCTTTTCCCCCTTACCCCTCTCCCCAATATTAAACTTGTGAGCACCACTTGCCTCACTCAGCCCTCCTTCTGTAGGATCCCTCTCTACCCTTAGAGTCCTTCCCCTTTCCTTAAACCTTTCCCTTAAAATTTCTGTATTCTCTTCTATTTAGCTTACTTCTTCCTTTTATATGTTCCCCTCTCACTTTTCAATGAGGTGGGAGAAGTTTCTCTGTAAATCGAATATGTCTAATATTTTTTATTGGAGCCAATTCTGATGAGAGTAAGAGTCACACTATGTTCATCACCCTCTGAAGGGAAAGAAAGAAGTTTCTCTCAGATATAATAGGTTTCCTTTGCTTCTTTGTGAGATGTAGTACATCCACTTTTCCTTTTTCTGGTACAATTTCCTTTCCACCTCTAGCTTCTTTTTTATACTATAACAGTAAAATCAAATTATCCTTGTTTTCTTTATGTATACTCATAACAGAAATATAGTTCCCAAAATTTCTTTTTATCTTTTTGTTTATCTTGAGAACTATATTTGAAGGTCAAAGTTTTTGTTTAGTTCCAGTTTTTTCATCAGAAACATATGGAATTCACCTATGTCATTGAATGTCCATTTTCTTCCGAAAATGCTCATTTTGGCTGGACAAGTTATTCTTGGCTGTATACCAAGTTCCTTCTCTTTTCGAAATATCAGATTCCAAGCCCTTCCATCCTTTAATATGGATGCTGCTAGATTTTGAGTAATCCTTATTGTAGCTCCTCTGCATTTGAATTTTTTTCTATCTGTTTGTAGTATTTTTTCCTTGGTCTGATAGCTCTGGAATTTAGCCACAATATTTCTTGGAGTATTGATTTTGGTATTTCTTTTAGTAAGTAATAGATGAATTCTTTCAATGTCCATTTTACCTTCTGTTACTATAACATTTGGGCAGTTTTCTTTGATGATTTCCTGAAAAATAGTGTCTAGACTCTTTTTTCATCACAATTTTCAGGAAATCCAATAATCCTTAGATTATCTTTCCTAGATCTATTTTACAGGTCTGTTGTTTTCCCAAGTAGGTATTTAACATTTTTTTCTATTTTTTCTTTTTTTTTTTTTTGGTTTTGTTTGACTAATTCTTGGTGTCTCCTCAAGTAATTCATTTCTATTTGTTCAACTCTGCTTTTTAATGAATTATTTTCTTCATTTACTTTTTATTTCTTTTTTGTAATTGTCCAATTGAGTTTTTAAATGAGCTGTTTTGTTCTATGGAATTTCTTTCCCATTTCACCAATTTTATTTTTTAGGGAACTATTTTCTTTTTTCCAATTCACTAATTATGTTTTTTAGGGAGTTGATTTCTTTATCCACTCTATCTTTTAATGAGTAATATGACTTATCCATATTTTGCAAAGCTTCCCTTTCCTTTCTCCATTTTTCTTCTAGCTATTTTTAAGAGCCTTTTAATTTCTTCTGTGAGAGCCTTGTGTGAGGGGGCTCACACAAGTAATATTATCAGGGTAATATTACCATTTGGCGCTTCATCTGGAGACAATCTGCTTATAGTCTCCTCAGGGTTTGAAGTCTGCTGTCTTTCAGTATAGAAGCTATCTATAGTTAGAGCCTGCTTTGCGTTTTTACTCGTTTTGACAAAAAACAAACAAACAAATGAACAACTGCAGCCTGCTTTTGGGGCTGTGTGGTATTACCAAGCTTCCTCAACAGACAATAGGAAGTAGCAGTGATGGACAGCAATGGCTGTGCTGGCATCAGTGTGTGCATTTGGATTAGCATCTAACTGTAGTCAACATCTGCACTGTACTCAGAAGATGAATGCTGAGATCATGATGAGTCCTTCCCAGTGCTGGGAGAGTGTGGCCAGGTCCTGAAAGACTCTAGTGTTTTGGGATTTTAGTCTTTACTTGCTGTGTTTATAGCTTCTCTGCTGCTCTATTGGCTTGTTGTCAGAGCAGAGCAGCTGACACTGTGGTAAAGTTCTCCCAGCAAATTTTCTGCTGGCAAAGAACACACCCTGGCTCCCTCTGGTCTGATTAGTGTGAGCGGTTTTCCATACTCTCAATACCTATTTGCCTGAATTCTGCTCTTGGCCTAGCTGTCCCCGCAGCTGAGCAAAAACAGACCTTTTCTGGTAAATTTTGAAATTATCTTCTGTTGGTAATGTGTTATACTCCCAATATTCATGTGTTTTGACAGTCAAGCACTAATTCCGAGACTGTTTCATTAAAAAAAAAAAAAAAAAGTAGTCTGAGGGTAAGGAAGAGGTTAGATAGACACATGTGTTCTCTCTGCCAAATTGGCTTTCCCCTCCCCCCCCATAGCTTTTATTTTTATAAATACAACTTAGTTCTGTATATGTTTGAAAAATGAGGCCTTTATCAGAAAAAAAATTTCTTCAAAATTATTTTCACAATTACTACTGCTAACCGTATTTTCCCCATTTCTTCTATCTTCTCTTCTTTCACCCTATTCCACCTCAAAAGTGTTTTACTTCTGATTATCTTCTCTCCCAATCTGACCTCCCTTCTATCATCTTTCCCATTTTTGTAATGCAGTCTCTGTCTACTGACTTCTATGCTTATTTGAATGTGTATGTTATTCCCAAATTAAGCCAATTCTGATGACCAACACTGACTTATTCCCCTGTCCTTCCCATTCTTCCCTTCAATTATAAAAGCTTTTTCTTGCCTCTTTTATGGCAGTTATTTTATGCCATTTTTCTTCTCCCTTTCCCTTTCTTCTAGTATATTTCTCTCTCCCTCCTTAATTTTATTTTTTTAACAACATTAATCCTTCACATTCAACTCATACCTGTATCCTCTGTCTCTATAAACTGCCTCTAACTGCCCTAATTGTGAGAAAGGTCTTATGAATTACAAGTATCATCTTGCCATGTAGGAATGTAACCAGATTGACCTCATTTAGTCCCTTATTATTTCCCTCTCCTAATTACCTTATTTTTTGCATCTCTAAAGTCTCATATTTGAAAGTCAAATTTTCTATTTCTTGGTCTTTTTATCAAGAATTTTTGAAAGTCATTTATTTTTATTGAATATCCATTTTCTCTTGAAGGATTATACTTAGTTTTGCTAGCCAGGTAATTCTTGGTTATAATCCTAGTTTTTTTGTCTTTCAGAGTGTCATATTTGAAGTCCTCTGATTCTTTAATGTAGACGGTATTAATCTTACGTTATCTTGACTGTCATTCCACAATATTTGAGGGTTGTTTTTTCTGGTTGCTTGCAATATTTTACACACTCTTGTGCAAAAGACTTTTCCTGATGACTTTTTAAGTTGTCTTGGGCTTCACACCATCTTTTGGTGGGTTTTAAAACATTAGTAACTTTGATATTCTTGGTATTTTGTCCATCCAAATACATTTTAATTTTTTTCTAATTCAGTGATTTTTTTAGTAATTTAATTAGAATGACATTAAATAGGTAAATTAATTTAGATTAAATTGTCATAGCATAGATTTTCTGTTATTAATTCTTTAAAATATGTGTACTTTTGTATACAGGTATATGTATATTTATGTATATAGTTGTACATACATACATACAGTGCTGAATCATATAATTTAAGCACAAATTGAAATATCCTTCATAATATCATTCTTTATACAATTTCAGTTTCTTAGAAGAATGTATAGCTGATTATTATAAAATGATTCTAATAAGTACAATCATAGAGAATAGGGCAGAAAGGAATGAATAATTAATATTTTATTAGATATCTATCATGTCTGGCCCAACATCTCAAATCTCTTTTATTCATTGCAGCATGTATATGTAGCTCTCTGAATTGTGAGATACTGGCCTACTTTCTACTCCTCACATTTGATCTCATGACTCTTAGCTTTTTCACTAGTTATCTTCTAAACCTAAATTGATTGTCACTTCCCCATTCTGTGTTCTGAGTTTTCTTTCAAGATTTGGCTCAACTCACCTGCAACAGTTCTTTCCCTGACTCGAACACTGCTAATATACACTGAATATATCTTGTATTCTTATAGTTATTTTCATACATTTCCTCATTAATATGTGAGGCCCTTGAGAGCTCAAGCTTTATTTATTTTTTGTTTTTTGGCCTTTTTATATCTTCAGCCTTTATTACCATGTCTGATACACAGTGAGCATTTAATAAATGTTTATAGGCTGATTATTGAACAGGAATACTCATAGAGAGGAAACTCACTACCCCCTTATATATTATTTCCATTTTGTATAAAATCTTTTAGGAAGTCTTTATTTTAAATTTTTGTCCTTAATAATTGTCTTTAGAATATTATAATTAAGGAAGACACTTCATTTAGAATTTAAAACTAAATCTTGTTTTTTTTTCTCTTTTTAATAATTAGCCCAATTTAAAACTAAACATTGTTCTTTTCTCTTTTTTAATAACTGGCTAAAAGCATTGTTTAGGATTTTCTGGTCAGTCATATATTCCAGGGCTTCTTAACCTCTTCCTATTCTTGATTCATTTTTGACTGAGAAATTTTTACACAACTCCAATAATATAGGTATATAAAAGAGATTTACAAATCAAATATTACTGATTATACATTACAAAGAAATTTATTTTAAACCAATTCTTTGGTATACATATAATTTTACCATATATTAAGGAAGAAAGCAAATTTGCATACTAATTACATGGGTGTGCTTTTTATTTTTATATAAAGAATTTAATTTTTGTGGAATATTTGATATCTTTTGCTGTTACTAAATTTTTCAGTACACTGCATGACCCATATGGGGTCATGACCCACAGTTTAAGAAACTTTGATATATTCACTCATATGCTAAATTCAAAGACTTCTCAGTATGTGCTTGACCTGAGGATTTCTTTAGATAACTATGGTTTTCTTCTTAGAACCTGATATCATGTTCTATAAATACTAATGTGAATTTATTATCTTAATAAGGATAGATAAAATCTTTTATATATATATAACTTAAATTTAATATTTATATTCATTCCTTCTAAGTATGATATATTTTTTTGTTTAGCCTTGATACCTTGCAATTTTAAAATCCTAAAGGATAATAAGTAAAACAATCTAATACACATTTTATCTTTAAAAAAAAAAAAAGGTTAGTACAATATGGCAGGGATGGGGAAAGGAAGTCTGCATGCACTAGAGCTGCAGAATATGTGAGACAGCTATAGCAATAGTCAGGGCAGTGATCAAAGGGCAGCCTACAGCTATTTTCAGTGAACCTTTTTAGAATTTCAACAATGTAACACTCCCTAGAAGCCTTCTGAGCTATTAACCATTTCTTCTTTCTATATTATACATCCTAACTAACAAGAAGAAAGCTTAGTTTTTCCTTTATCTATGACATGTAGATTAGGGGATGGATTGAAATACATTTTTAAAAAATTATGTTTAAAATTTCCTGCAGTCATTTTTTATTTGAAATACATTATCATGGGTATACTAATTTATAATCACTGAAATTATAACTTCCATAATATAGCTAAAATATTTTCTACCTTATATTAAAAGGGAAATATGTAAAAGCAGATTATTGTTAAAGAAACTCTTCTTTTTTAATTCCAAATTTAACAAATGTGAAAGAGAAAGACAGACAGGATGTCTGTATTCAAAACAGAAAAGAAAAAGATCATATGTGAAAAAACGAATAATAATAGACTTAAACATTTTTTCACTTAATCCCCCAAAATAATTTAGGATGCTTAGATCTTATCAAATTCACACCAAGGATATTATAGTTTATCTTTCTCTCAATGTACCATCTCAATATTTCATACATCTTTGAATTTTTTCTCTAATCCCTGCCAATTTGCTGGGCCATGAACAAGCTCAAATTTGGTTAACTTATCATTTTTTTTTGCAAATTTCTTTTTTTTGACAGTATTATAAATAAAAGGATATTTTTGACCTTATTAAAATAGTGCCTACTTTTTATAGGATTTTTTTTTGCATTCAGTGGGCAATTATTAAATCCTTGTTGACTGAACTTGACCTTTCTTCCCTTCCTCTCCATCTCTTCATCCTCTTTGCACATTTTCAAAAGTTTACTTTGAGAATGCTATCATTCTTCATTCTCAAATGCCAATCACTTATAAAGCTCCTACTACATACAAAGCCTTGTGTTTGATACTGGAAACAAAGATATGAAAATAGCTATAATACAAAATCTTCTCCTAACAGACAACAATATAATGGAGAAATTCATAAAATGTATACAAAAAGTGTGAACTAGGACATTTAGATCAATAAAAAGAGAAATATTCATAGTACACTGGGAGAATTTTGAGTATGGAAGACTATAAAATCTGCTTCAATTTCACCAAGGTTTTACCTCCTGGACAACAAGAAATATACAAACTATATTATACTCTATGATGCAATTCAAAAGTATATAAACAATTAAAATAATTAGTGGTTTAGTGCTGATGAGTAGATTAAGGCCAATCATAAGGACAATCTATAACAGCCAAATATTATATTTCTTTAAAAGTCAGCTTATTTTTACATACTTCCATTTTATAACTATCCCTTTCATAAGACTTGTAGCAAGGAAATGTTTATCTTAGCTTCCTTACCTCATTGTTTTTTCTCTTCAATTTTCACATTTAAATACCAATAAATTTGGAATGGAAAAAGCCATTCATATCCAGATAAAGAATAGAAATTGTTTTCTTTTTATTTCTCATTTTTTTCTTTTGGATTGATTTTTCTTCCACAACATGACAAATATAAAAATATATTGAAGGTAGTGTACATGTATAACCTATATCATATTGCTTGCTCTCTTAGGCAGAGAAGAAATATTGAGAGAAGGGAGAAAAACTTTGCAACACAAAATATTTCAAAAAACTGATTGTTAAAAACTACCTGTATATGTATTTGAAAAAATAAAATATTACTTTTTTCTTTATTAAAGCTTTTAATTTTCAAAACATATGCATGGATAAATTTTTGACATTAACCCTCATAAAATATTGTGTTCCAGTTTTCCCTTCCCTTCTCCAACACCTTCCCTTAGATGGCAAGTAATCTAATATATGTTAACCACTAGAAATGTATGCTAATTCCAATATATGCATACATATTTATACAATTATTTTGCTGCATAAGAGAAAACAAATCAAACAGGAAAAATGAGAAAGAAAATAAAATGTAAGCAAATAACAACAAAAAGAGTGAAAATGCTATGTTGTGAAACACATTCAGTTGCTATCAATTCAGGTAAGTCTCTCCAGGACTCTTTGAAATCATCCTGGTGATCATTTCTTATAAAACAATAATATTCCATAACATTCATGTACTATATAACTTATTCAGCCATTCTCCAACTGATTGGCATCCACTCGGTTTCCAGTTTTTTTCCCACTAAACAATGAGCTCCCACAAACATTTTTGCACATGTGTGTCCCTTTCCCTCTCTTAAGATCTCTTTGGGATATAAACCCAGTAGAAATACTTGCTAGGTCAAAGGATATGTACATTTTGATAATTCTTTGGCCATGGTTCCAAAATGCTCCAGAATGGTTGGATCCATTTAGGTATTAGTGTCCCAGTTTTCCCATATCCTTTTTAACATTTGTCATTATCTTTTCCTGTCATTTTAGCCAATCTGAGAGGTAAGTAGTATAATCTCAGCATTGTATTAATTTGCATTTTCCGATCAATAGTGATTTAGAGCACCTTTTCATATTACTAGAAATGGTTTCAATTTCTTCATCTGAAATTGTTCCTATCCTTTGACCATTTATCAACTGGAAAATGGATTGAGTTCTTATAAATTTGAGTCAATTCTATATATATATTTTCGAAATGGAGCCTTTATCAGAACCCTTAAATGTAAAAATGTTTTCCCAGTTTATTACTTCCTTTCTAATCTTGTCTTCATTAGTTTTGTTTGTATAAAAACTTTTTAATTTAATATAATCAAAATTCTTCTAATTAGTTTATACTATCACTCTTTATGTCTAAATCATGAATCCATTACAACCCTATCTTGGTATATGTTGTTATGTGTGGGTCAACACCTAGTTTTTACCATACTAGTTTCCAAATTTCCTAGTAGTTTTGGTCAAAATAAGTTCTTATTCCAAAAGCTAGGGTATTTGGGTTTGTCAAACACTAGATTGCCATAGTTATTGACTATTATCTCTTGTGTAACTAACTCATCGACTACTCTAGTTCTTAGCCAATACCAAATGGTTTTGATGACCATAGCTTTATAATTTAGTTTTAGTTCTGGCACAGTGAGGCCACCTTCATTGCTATTTTTTCATTATTTCCTTTGGAATTCTTGACCTTTTGTTTTTCCAGATGAACTTTGTTGTCATTTTTTTCTAGATCTGTAAAATAATTTCTTAGGAGTTTGATTGGTATGGCATTAAATAGTAATAGTGATAGTGGGTAGTCTTGTTTCACTCCTGAACTTATTGGGAATGGTTTTAGTTTGCCTCCATTACATATGATGCTTGATGATGGTTTTAAAGAGATGCTACTAATCATTTTAAGGAAAAGTCCATTTATTCCTATGCTCTCTAGTGTTTTTAGTAGGAATGGGTATTGGATTTTATCAAATGGTTTTTCTGTTTATTGAGATAATCATATAATTTTTGTTAATTTGGTTATTGATATAGACAATTTTGCTAATAGTTTTCCTAATATTGAACCAGCTCTGCATCCCTGATATAAATCCTATTTCGTCATACCAAATTATCCTGGAGATGATTTTCTGTAATCTCATTGCTAATATTTTATTTAATATTTTTGTATCAATAGTCATTAGAAAATTGATCTCTAATTTTCTTTCTCTGTTTCAGCCACCTGGTTTAGGTATCAGCACCATAGATGTGTCATAAAAGGAATTTTGTAGGACTCCCTCATTCTCTATTTTTTCAAATAGTTTATGTAGTATTGGAATTAATTGTTCTTTAAATGTTTGATAGAATTCACATGTAAATCCATCTGTTCCTGGAGATTTTTCCTTAGGGATTTGATTAATAACTTGTTCTATTTCTTTTTCTAAAATGGAACTATTTAATAATTTATTTCCTCTTATGTTAACTTGGACAATCTATATTTCTGTAGGCATTCCTTTATTTCACTTAGATTATCAAATTTATTGACAGATAATTGGGCAAAATAATCCCTAATTATTGCTCTAATTTCCTCTTTAATGGTAGAAAAGTTCTCCTTTTGTATTTTTGAGACTACCTATTTCATTTTCTTCTTTCTTCTAATCAAATTAATTAAAGGTTTATCTATTTTGTTGTTTTTTCATAAAACTAACTGTTAGTTTTATTTATTAATTCAATAATTTTCTTACTTTCAATTTTATCAATGTCTCCTTTTTTCAGAATTTCAAATTTGATATTTAATTGAGGGTTATTAATTTGATCTTTTTCTATCATTTTTAGTTACAAGCCCAATTCATCAATTGGAGAATGGCTGAATAAATTGTGGTATATGAATATTATGGAATATTATGGAATATTATTGTTATGTAAGAAATGACCAAAGGGATGATTTCAGAAAGGCCTGGAGAGACTTACGTGAACTGATGCTGAGTGAAACAAGCAGGGCCAAGAGATCATTATATACTTCAACAACAACAACTAATTGATGATCAATTCTGATGGACCTGGACATTTTCAGCAATGAAATAAACCAAATCAATTTCGATGGAATAGTAATGAATCAAACTAGCTACACCCAGTGAAAGAACTCTGGGAGATGACTAAGAACCATCACATTGAATTCCCAATCCCTATATTTTTGCCTGCTGGCATTTTGGATTTCCTACACCGGCTAATTGTACAATATTTCAGAGTCTTATTCCTTTTATACAGCAAAATAACGGTTTGGTCATGTATACTTATTTTCTATTTAATTTATACTTTAATATGTTTAACATCTACTGGTCATCCTGCCAACTAGGGGAGGGGGTGGGGGAAAGGAGGGGAAAATTGGAACAAGAGGTTTGGCAACTGTCAATGCTGTAAAATTACCCATGCATATAACTTGTAAATTAAAAGCTATTAAAAAATAGAGCCTTTTCAAAACCTAAAGCCTTATCCAAATTCCAAATTTGAATGATAAATAAGACAGAATGTTTCAAATGTGAATAAGAGCAAGGTCAGAGTGACTGGATCAATGGAATAGGAAGGAGAGCAAGGTGCAAAAAGATTATAAAGCTAGGTGATGCCAAATTATTAAGGATTTCTAAAAGACAAAAAAAATAAATTTTATATTGGAGATAATGGTGACCATTGGATTTTATTGAATAAGAGATGACATAATCAAATTTATGCTTAGGAATATCATTTTTATAGCAGTGTAGAGATGAGTCAGGGAGTCTAAGGAAAAGACTGTTGTAGCAATTCATGCATAAAGTGATGAGAGTTTATACCAGTATAGTGGTAGTGGTAGAGGGGAGATTAAGACAGGTGTGGTACAGAGGTAAAATTGAAAATACCTGACAAAAGATTAGATATGGAAGATGAATAAAGGTTAAAAAATTTGAAGATGACATCCAGGTCAGCTGAGTGACAAGGAGGATTATGTCATCTTCAATAATCACATAAAAATTAAGAAGAGAAGAATTTGGAGAGAAAGAAAGTGATTTTCAGGTGAAGAAAATTCATGGATTCAGGTCAGCATCCTCTTTGCAAGTTATTATCTCAAGAGAGTTGCCTGTAGCAATGGTGTTGAATTCAAACAAAAATAGGAACCATTAAACTACATATAGGGATCCCTGTGGGTCATCATATTAATATAGTTTCAAAATGTAATATTTCTCTTCTTCAATTGCATTTAGAATTAATTTGGTAAATATTTCCTAATTGCATTTTAATATTGTTGGGAAATCTTTGGGACTGCTTGATACTACTGGCTTAGACAATTAAGAATTTAAGTGATTTTATATTGAGAGTTTAAGTAACTTTCCCAGGATCAGTCATCAAGTATACAAGAGTTTGGACTTGAATCCAGGTTATCCTGGCTCTAAGGAAATGTCTCTTATGATATAATGTCTTTGGTTATATATTAATGCTTCTTAAATATTTTTCATCAGAGTATAGCGTCACTGTGACAAAAGATCCCATAGACCAATTATCATTCTTAATCATACTTGTTCCTGAAGGAAAATATGGTGCAATAATGTTTGAAAGGTAAATTGCATCATTGTTAGGGAGAGCTTTAAATGTCAAAGGTTGGTATATATTTCAATCCTAGAAGTACCCTTAGGGTAAATTGAATGGCATAACACTATAGTCAGACTTGCATTTCAGAGAGATTCCTTTGGCAGTTGAGTGTAGGATAGATTGGAATAGGAAGATATAATTCTGAAATCTAGTTAGGAGGATATTGTTAGTTTGTGGAGGAATTGAAAATAAAATTTGGGAACTGATTATGTATGTGGAAACAGAAATGATAATGGATTCAAAATGACCTCAATGGGAGCTAGATAAAGTGATAGATAAAAAATTGAACTTTAGAATCAAGAAAACAAGAGTTTGATTCCTGCCTCAAATATAAGTTATGTGATTCTTGGGAGGGTCACTTAATCTCTTTCAGCCTCAGTTTCTCAACTTAAATTAGGAATAAGAAAAGGATCAGTCTCATTGTTTGTGGAACTGTGAATGGTTTCAAATATTCTGGAGAGCAATTTGGAACCATGCTCAAAAAGTTATCAAATTGTACATACCCTTTGATCCAGTAGTGTTTCTATTGGGCTTATATCACAAAGAGATCTTAAAAGAGGGAAAGTGATCCATGTGTGCAGAAATGTTTGTGGCAGCCTTCGTTGTATTGGCAAGAAACTGGAAACTGAGTGGATGACCATCAATTGGAAAATGGCTGAATAAATTATGGTATATGAATGCTACAAAATATTATTGTTCTGTAAGAAACAAACAGCAGGATGATTTCAGAGGCTTGCAGAGACCTGCATGAACTGATGCTAAGTGGAATGAGCAGAATCAGAAGATCATTATGTACGGCAACAATAAGACTATATGATGATCAATTCTAATGGATGTGGCTCTCTTCAATGTTGAGATGATTCAAACCAGTTCCATTCATGCAGTGATGAAGAGTGACATCTACACCCAGAGAGAGAACTATGGGAACAGAGTGTGGAACACAACATAGCATTCTCACTCTCTCTGTTGTTATTTGCTTGCATTTTGTTTTCTTTTTCAGTTTTTCTTTTTCTTCCTTCTTGATCTGATTTCTCTAGTGCAACAAGATGACTGTACAAATATGTTAGAGTTAACATGTATTTCAACATATTTAACATGCATTAGACTACCTGCCAGCTAGGGGAAGACGTGGGAAAGGAGAGGAGAATTTGGAGCAAAATATTGTGCAAGGGTCAATGTTGGAAAAATTACCCATGCATATGCTTTGTGCAAAAACTCTAAAAAAAAAACTCTAATAAAAAATTATCAGTCTCACATTGTTATAAGAATCAAATGAGATAACATTTGTAAAGTGCTTGTTATTTATTATTACAAAGGTGTTCATTTATTTATTTATTTTATAATGATGGCTATGTCAATGACCCTGATGAATTTGATGGATTTATTTTTGATGAAACTAGGACCAATTCTGTTAGGGCAGACAGGTAATAGGGTGGATAGAGAGTTGAGCCTGGAATCAAAAAAAATCTAGCATTTAGACACTTATTTGCTCTATGCAGCTGGACAAATCACTTCAATTCTATTTCCCTCTGACTTCTCAGTTATAAAATGGGGATAATAATAGTACCCATCTTCTAGGGTTACCATGAAGGTCAAATGAGACACAGTGGCTGATATACCCCAAGCATTATATTAATTTTAGTTATTATTATTGCTGTTTTGTTATTTTTTTTTTTACTCTGGGTACTATGGAGAGATCACTGCTACAATTAATTTTTTCACCATTAGAAACTCCTTTCCTGTTTCTCACTTTTAAACTTATCTCACCATCACTGACATAATCAGCCCTTGAGGTATATCCAATAGTTTTGTTTGCTACCTGTCTATAAGTTCATCTTGTATTTTATTTTCTTATTTTTAAAAATCTGTCACCTACCTATCTGTTTCCTTTTCATCTAGGAAAAATAATTTTCAAATACATAAATAAATTTTGAAGCTATATATTCCTAACAACTAGTTTCACTTGTGAAATTAAGTCAGAAATTGTTGATGGCTATTGTTTATGTGCCTTATATTGTTCTGCCCTTTGTGGGAATGCAATAAACACTTTAATGATGATGCTATTTTTCTGCTCAATTTAATAAAGGTAAGAATTATTTGTCAGTTTCAATATTATGTGCAATTTAAAAATACATTTAAAAGGTCCCTATAACAATAGTCAATCCAAGCTGAAAATCATTTTATGCATTTAGGTGAATAAATGAAATTTTTTCTCCAATTATAAATATCAGTGTCTCTCCCCAGAAATCAATCTGCTGTGTAAATATGTTACGGTTTAATATGGCATCAAATACCATCCAATTTTTACATCTCTTCTTGGTTCATATCTGATAACTCGAGGCTAATTTGCTAAAATTACAATGTTACCTTGAAACAATTGATTTCAAACATTTTTTCTTCTGCTACCCATACTACTATTTCATCTTTGATATTTTATAGGAATAATGAGTGGTTCATGGGAATATTTTTTGTGGGAAAACAAAATGTTTTAGATAGGTTTCAAACATTCATTTTTTTCTATAAACTTTGTGATATATCAGTAATCCAAAGACTACACTGCCCAAAGCAATCAGAAAGGGATTTATTATTGTTACTGGATCAGTTTTAACAGTTCAGCTGCTATGTGGATCCATGGGGATGCACACCTTCTCATTTTCTTCTTGTCCCTCAGCCCTTATCCTGCATTGGATTAGACTTGGCTTTCCAATTAGTTTTCTACTATTTACCAGATTAAATGACTAGATGATTGACCACAATCCAACTTATCTTGGGAAACTGTGAGATTCCTAATTCCTCCCACCTCTAGCTTGTCCATTCCTGCTGCTTTACTACTCAATATAAACCCTATTCCCAGCCCCCTCTTTAGGTACCCTAGCACTTGCTTTGTGGCATTACAAGCTGCAACTCAATTGCCCTAATTAAAGTTTCAATTAAAAATAAAAATAACTTAGAAAGATTTTAGAAAAGGTCTATATCACTTGGATAAAGGGGGAGCATAGCCTAATGCAAATCTTGTTTGGAAACAAGCAGAAAGCTTTTAGTCACAATATAGATCAGAAAATTAAGTGCCAGAGCAGTGGGCCAGTGACACCGCAGTCCAAGAATGATGCTATAAACTGTAGCTCAGAAGGTAAATTGTCAGCTCAGAACTCCAAAACAACAGGCTTAATTTGGCCAGGTCAATCAAGTGCAGTGGGCAAGTTGCAAACACCTGAGGCACCAAGGCAGAAAGTCCATGACAAAACCCCTACACAGCAAGCTTGGGACAGTGACCACAGCTCAACTTTAAATAGTGGGCAAAAAAAATCAAAAAGAACCTTGACCACAGTAAGTTACTATGGCAAAAGTGAAGATTAAACCACAAACAGAACACATAAATGATGTCAAAATGCTTAAATATGAAAGCTTGAAAAGGAATATGAATTGGTCTCAAAACCCAAGAAGTCCTCTTTAAGAGTTCAAAGATGTTTTCTAAAAACCAAATAAGAGAGATAAAAGAAAAATTGGGAAAATAAATGAGAGTTATGCAGGAAAATTGGGGTGGGAGAGAGAAAGAGTTAACAGCTTAAAAAGGGAGGCACAAAAATAATCAAAGACAACTAAGTATAAGATATTATACTTAGCGAAATGGAAAGAAAATATAAAAGCTAACTGAAGAAAATATCTCCTTAAAACTTTGAATTGTGCAAGTGGAAGCCAATTACTCTTTGAGACATCAAGAATCAATCAAAAATCAAAAGAATGGAAAAAAATAAAGAAAATACAAAATACCATATTGGGGGGAAAAACTAACCTGGAAATAGATCGGAGAGAGATAATTTAAGAATCACTACTTAAAAGCCTTAATACTAATAAGAACCTGGTCAGAATCTTAAAAAAAATCAAAGAAAATTGACTTGATATCCTAGAACCAGAGGGTAAAAGAGTCTTTGAAAGAATTAATTGGTTATTTTCTGAGATTCCACAATGAAAACTTGAAAGAATATTGTAGAAAAATTCCAGAATTATCAGGACAAGGAGAAAATACTTCATGAAGTTGGAAAGAAAAAAAAAATCAAAATCAAGGAGGAAATGACAGAATTATACAGGACTTATCATCTTCTGCAATAAAGGATCAGAGGGCTTTCTATATGATATTCTGGAAGGTAAAGGAACTTTTATTACAACCACAAATCAAGCATCCAGCAAAAGCAAGATAATAATTCAGGGGAAAGGATGGATATTCAATAAAATAAGGGACTTACAAACTTTACTGAAGAAACAAAACCTAAGGAAACAGAAAATTTGATCTTCAAATACAAGACTCAAAAGAAGTTTAAAAAGGTAAATGGGAAAGAAAAATGAAATGTTATCAATAAGATTCAACTGTTTAACATCTCTACATAAAAAGATATTTGTTCCTCTTGAGAATAATATCTCTATTAAGCAGCAACAAAGAGTACATATTGACAGAATGTTTGATTATAAGTTGATTTTAATATGATGATAAAAAAATTAACAGGTGAAAAAAAGGATTGTACTCAGAAAAGAAGAAAGGGGAGACAGAATAGGGTAAATTATATCACATGAAGATAAACAGAAAAATCTATTGCAGTAGAGGGAAAATAGGAAGAGAATGAGCATTGTTTCAACCTTAATCTCATTGGAGTTGGCTCAAAGAAGGAATAACATACGCACTCAGTTGTATATAGAAATTCATCTTGTCCTATAAAGAAATAGGATGGGAAAAGGGAAATCAAATGGAAGATTGATAGAAGGGAAAATAGAAGGGAAAGAAGAAGTGGAAGGGAAGGGGATATTGAGAAGTGAATTCTACAAAACATGTTTTTCTCCCATTAAAAATATTTACTTATTTATATTTTCCTCATTACATGTAAAAACAATATTTAACATTTGTTTTTATATCAGCAATCAATTTCTGATTGAAGAGAAGACAGATTGAGGGAGATGGCAATCAGAAGTAAAACACTAGTGAAGAGTGACAGGCTCAAGGAGAAAGAAAAATGTAAATGAGGAAAAATAAGATGAAGACAAATACCCAGTCAATAATCATAACTGGGAATGGGATGAACTCTGCAATAAAATGGAAGCAGATTGCAGATTAAATAAAAAAATATAGAATCCAATATATTGTTTGTTGTTTACAAGAAACACATTTAAAGCAGAAGAATACACATAGAGTAAAAGTAAAAGGCTGGAATAGAATATATTTTGCTTCAAGTGAAGTAAAAAGAATATTAAAAAGAAGTGATAGAAATCCTCATCTCAGGAAACACAAAAACAAAAATAGATCTAATTTTTAAAAAGATAATGAAAGACTCTACAACTTATTAAAAGATATCATAAAAAATTGAAGTAATATTGACACTAAACATATAAGCACCAAGTGGTATAACAATCAAACTGTTAAAGGAGAACTTAAGTGAGTTACACAAAGAAATAGACATCACAACTATACTAGTATAGACTGCCATACTTTCTTCAAAACTAGATTAATTTAATCACAAAATGAACAAGAACAAAGCGAAGGAAATGAATATAATTTTACAAAAGTTAAAAATTATAGACCTCTGGAGAAAAAATGAATGGGGATAGAAAGGAATGTACCTTTTTTCTCTGTGATTCATACATGGAACAAACAGAAAAATTGACCAGATTTATTTATTTATTTGTTTGTTTTTGCTGAGGCAATTGGGGTTGACTTGCCCAGGATCACACAGCTAGGAAGAGTTAAGTGTCTGAGGACATATTTGAACTCAGGTCCTCCTTACTTCAAGGCTGGTGCTCTATCCACTGTGCCCCTTAGCTGCCCCAATGATGATTTAGAGAATAAAAAAAAATCTCATAATGAAATGCGGAAAGGTAAAAATAGTAAATGCATTCTTTTCTAATCACAATGCAATAACAATTATGCATAATAAAAAACCTTGGAAAGATAGACAAAATTAATTGGACATTAATTAATCTCATCCTAAAGAATAGTGGGTCAAACCATAAATCATAGAAATAATAATTTCATCAAAGAGAATGACAATAAAGAGACAACATACAAAATGTTATAGATTGCAGCCAAAGCAGTTCTTAGGGGAAATTCTATATCTCTAAATGCTCTACAGGAATAAAATAGAGGAAAATAGTAAATGAATTTGGTATGTAAGTAAAAAAAGTAAGAAAAAGAACTAGTTAAAAATCCCCAATTAAATATCAAATTAGAATTTGAGAAAATGAGATGAGAGATCAATAAAAATTGAAAGTAAGAAAAGTATAGAACTAATAAATAAAACTCAGAGTCAGTTCTGTGAAAAACAACAAACTAGATAAAAACTTGATTAACTTGATTTAAAAAAGAAAAAAAGAAAATTGATTACCAATATTAAAAATAAAAAGGATGAATCTACTACTAATGTAGAGAAAATTAAAGTAATAATTAGAAACTATTTTGCCCAACTATATGCCCATAAACCTAATGATGCAAGTGAAATAAATATATATTTACCAAAAATATATAAATTGCCCACAGTACAAAACAGAACACTAAATACTTAAATAAGCCTGTCTTGGAAAAAAGAATTTGAACAAGTCATTCATGAACTCCCTAGGAAAAATATCTACAAGGCCAGATGTATTGAGAAGTGAATTCTACAAAACATTTCACCCATTAAAATGTTTATTTGCATTTTTCTCATTTACATGTAAAAACAATACTTAATATTTGTTTTTATATCTTTCAATTCAAGATTCTTTCTCTTTCTCCCACCATTGAGAATCCAAGCACTTCAGTATGTTATACATGTGTAGTCATGCAAAACATTTCCATAATATTCATGATATGAAAGAAAACATAAATAAAAATAAAACAACAACAAATTCTCAAGAAAAATAAAGAGTTTCAAAAAAGTATGCTTCAATCTTCATTCAGATACCACCACTTCATTCTCTCAGTCTGAATCATAATGTCATAATAAGTCCTTAAGAGTTATATTGGGATATTTTATTGTGGTTATTATTATGTCATTCATAGCTAATGATCTTAACATATTGCTGTTATTTTGTACTTAGTACATTTCATTTTGCATCAGCTCCTGGGACTCTTTCAGTGTTTTCTGAGAGCAAACTGCTTCTCATTTCTTATAGCACAATATTATTCCATCATAATTACACATAACAATTTATTCAGCCATTCTCCAATTGATAGACATCCCTTCCACTTCCAATTTTTGGTCCCCAGAAAAGAGCTTCCATAAATATTTTTATACACCTAGGTCCTTTTTAATTTCATTGCTTAAAAATCTACTACATAAATTACTTTGAAAAATAGCTATAGAACGAGCCCTTCCAAATCCATTCTATATCACAAATATGGTGCTAATATCTTAACTAGCAAGAACCAAAACAGAGAAAGAAAATTATAAACCTATCTCCCTAATGAACATTGATGCAAACATTTTAAACAATACGTTTGAAAAGAGATTGCAGCAATTTATCCAAAAGATAATACACTATGGGATTTATACCAGGAATTCAGAGCTGCTTTAGTACTAGGAAAACTATTGGCATAATTACCTATATCAACAAAATTAACAAGTCATATTATTAGCTGAATAAATACAGAAAAAAAAAACTTTGACAAAAATATAACCCATTCCTATTAAAAACACTATAGGAGTTTTCCTTAAAATGATAAGCAATATCTATCTAAAACTAACAATAAGCATTACTTGTTATGGGGATAAAGTTAGAAGTATTCCAAGTAAGATCAGGGATGAAAGAAGGATAGCCATTATCACCATTATTAGTCAGTATAGTACTAGAAATGTTATTTTTAGCAATAAGATTAGAAAAAGAAATTGAAAGAATTAGAATAGGCAATGAGAAAACAAAACTAATACTCTTTACAATTTGAAAATCCTAGAGAATCAAGTAATTCCAATTTGAATTAGCAACTTTAGCAAAGTTACAAGATATAAATGAAATCCACATAAATAATCAATATTACCAATACGGCCTAGCAGCAAGAGATAGGAAGAAAATTTCTTTTAAAATAACTGTAGACAAAGAAAAACTTGGGAATCTACTTTCTAAGACAAACCCAGGAACAGTATATACACAATTTCAAAGTACTTTTAACACTATTAAATTCAGACCTACACAACTGAAAAAAATATCAATTGTTCATCAATAAGCCAAGCTAATACAATAAAAAAGACAATTCTGCCTAAATTAATTTACTTATTTAGTGCTATACCAATCAAATTACTAAAAATCACTTTATAGAGCTAGAAAAACAATAATAAAATTCATCATCTTTATATGTTTATATTTTGCTTTCTCTATATTTGTAAGCTGTCACCTATGTTAGAGCATAAAAGATGTAATAATAATGAAGACAAAATTTAAATTTAGAAGGGTAAAAGAAAACGTCCTATAGAAGGTGGGATTTTAGTTGGGTGTTAAAGGAAGCTAGAGATTAGTACTTGGAGCAGAAGAAGAAGACTGTTGCAGGCATGAAGATAACAGGATAAAATGTCTGGAGCCAAGAAGTAAAATCTTTTATTTCTGGAACAGTCAGAAGACCAGTGTCATTGGTTGTAAGTAAATATCAGGGATTAAATTGTAATAAAACTGGCAAGATAGGAGGGAAGGAACTTAGGAAATCCTTTGAATGTCAAATAAAGCATTTGTATTTACTACTGGAGGAAATAGGAATACACTTGTTTATTGAGTTGGGGGAATGATGTGATCAGACTTGCATTTTAGGAAAATCACTTTAGGATTTGGTTGAATGGAGAATGATTTGGAGCTGGGAGAGATAAACAAATCCAGCAATAGGTTTTGCAATAATATAGGAGGAAAAGTGATGAGAGTCTGGATAAAATGGTAGCTGTGTCAAAGAAGAGAAGGATGTATTTTCAAAAAATATCTCTAAGATGAAGTTGGTAGGACTTGGCAAAAGCTTGGATATGGATCATGAATGATAGAAATCCAGCATGATTCGTAGTTGTGAACTTGAAGGAATGAAAGGATCATTTTGTACCCTATTGTGAGAGGGAAAGTAAGAGGAGGATGGGTTTTGGAGAGTGATAAATTCTGTTTTAGACACATTGAGTTGAAGATATCTATTGGGAATCCAGTTCAAGATGTCTGAAAACCAGTTGATGATGCAAGACAGGAAGTCAATAGAGGACAGGAAAGACAGAGAAAGATGGAGAATCATTTAAATAAATATTATTTAAACCCTCAGGAACTGATGATATCTCTAAGTGTAATAGTATAGAGGGAAGAGAAAAAAGGACCTAGGATGCAACTTTGAAGGACTCTTATTGTTAGAGAATGTCATCTGGAACAGAATCCAACCAAGTGAATTGTCTACTACTCCAATAGAGTAGTGGTCAGACAGGAAAGAAAAATCGAGGAGAAAGTAGTGTCCTGAAAACCTAGATACAAATATATAAAAAAGGAGAGTGATTTACATTGTCAAAGACTGAAGAAAGTAAAAGAATGAGTGTTGAGAAAAGACATTGAATTTTGCACCTGTGAGATAATCAGTAACTTTGGAGAGAATAGTTTTGGTGAAATATTAAGATAAGGAGCAAGATATAGGAAAATTTACAAAAAATATAAAAATATATAAGGAAAAAATTTATATATATTTGCCCAAACAGGCTTGCTGTATCTTGCCACTATTACCATATTATAAAATTATGGAATCCCAGATGAAAAGTGTCATCCCATACTAAAACAAGCTTTAACAAGTTTTACTGCTACTTATAAGGGAAAGGGGAGAAAAACTGCTAGTAGGAACTGTCTTTGTTGTATCATCCATGTTCAGGAGCCTGTTCACAGTAGAATGAGGGATACCCATTCTTCTTTTGAAGGCCTAAAGATCCTCAGGGTTCAAGACTATTTATCATTTGAGACAAAGAACCAAGATGATATGATACCAATGAGAAATTGGTCTTTTATAAGACCAATAACAATTAGAATATTTTCTAAATTTCTTAACAAGAAGTGAAGAATGAGAAACAGAAATTAAGAATAAAAAATAGGGAAGTAGGAAATGTAACCTTAATGATACCATCTAGGAAAGAAGTTAGCAAAGAGTTAATGTCTAGCCTCATAGTTTATTAGCTTTGAATACTTGTGTAAAGTTAAGGGCCTGGGATTGGCATTGTATCAATAAATATGTTTTTTATGGGTTCACAGAAACTAAGACCTATATAAGTTATATGATTTGTGAAAGATTACATAAAGAATAAGTAGCAGAGTTGGAAATCCAATCTTGGTTATCTGACTTCCTATGTGGTTCTTTCCCCTTCACATCACTAACAGTGAAAATAGTGTGATTGAAGTTGCTATGATTTGGTTCAGAGCTCATCTCTGACCTTTATTTATCAGTAACCCTGGGCAAGACATTTAACTTTCTTAGGCTTGTTTTCTCATCTATAAAAGGATTTGGTTATACAACATGACCTCTAAATTCCTTTCTCATCTTATAATACAATTAATTGCCAGCTTATAAAGTTGTATACCCTCAGATTTTTTTTTTTTTGGTTTTTATTTAATAAGTATGATGGTTAGAATTCTTGATGAAAGAAACACACACCAGGGGAAAATATTGTTAGTCATTTGGGACTCTTAATTTGGGATAAGAGCATATCTCCCAGTGGTTAATAATAATGGATCCAAGAGTGTTATTTACTTCACTGCCACTTTGAAATGTTAAACAGGTCACTTTTTTGGAACCTGATCTACTCAATGTAAAATGCAAACACTGCATCTATTCTAGCAGTGTAAATACACTGTACTGCCATTTTATGAGAATGAATTAAGTTGTGCTCTCTGTGATCATAAATTATAGGAAAAATCTGTACTGTACATCTAATAGAAAGCTATGAGAATAGTATGCCCTACTGGGACTAAAGGCATATGAAGGATATAACAATGCGATATGTGGGAAAAACAAAATTCTACTATTGACTCCCTTTAAACAGATACACACAAGTATCAATCAAACAACAAAAATTTTTTAAGTCCATATTACATGCCAGATACTGTACTAAGCAAGGGAAACAAAGAAAGGTAATAAGTCCTTTCCAATATACATATGTATACACATACATACACACACACACACACACACATACACACTCACACACACATATATATGCTTATAGTCTAATATAGGGAAGAATATATACATAAATTGGTATGCATATTATGTAGATGAAAACAGAGAGACAAGGTATCCATAGAGAGAAGATTCTGATAACTTCCAGATGAGACCCATGCAACAAGTTAAACATTTATATATATATATATATGGATGTGGGGAACAATGACCAGGAAAAGAACTTTTTCAAAATGTGTACTTTAAATTGAGTCTTGAAGGAAGTTGAATAAAGTGTTATGAATGAGGAATTGAGAGTAAGTTAGTCTGTCTGGGCAATAAAATTCATGAAGGGGAGTAATATATAAGAAAACTGGGGGCATATGAAGGTGCCAGGTTGTGAAGAGCTTTTAATGTCAGGTAGTCTATTTGATTCTAGAGATAATAGAAAATTTATGGAGTTTATTAATGATGAGAAATGAAAAGGTTTAATCTATGCTTTAAGAAATTCATTTTTTGTGGTTATAAAGAGGATGGATTTAAGTAGAGAAAGATTCAAGTCAGGATAGACAGATAGATAAAAAGATAGATGGATAGATAAAGCTAATGCCTTAATGTGTTACACTTACTACGTGCCAGGCATTGTGATAAAATCTGAGGATTAAAAATACAAGCAAAACAAAATACCTGTCCTGAAGGCGCTTATATTTATATTCTAATGCTATTTAAAAAAAAACACAGAAAAGGGAGTTTGAAAGATAAAGGTGAGAAGTTGTAGGAGGCATCAATGTGGTGGCAATGGGATCATTGAGGAGGAGTTCAGGTGATTGTGGTTGGATGATTTTTGGAGTGAATAAATCATACAAATCTTGGTTACTTCCTCCAGTGGAGTTTTGGTGACCAACTCATCATTTAGAAGAATAAGTAAGAGTTATGGAGGCTTTCCAATGGGAAGAAGATAATTGGGACAGAAATTCTTGCAGAAATCATAGCCTGAATGAATTTTGGTATTCTAATAATGAATAATCCAGGTGAAAATGAGGCAAGGATTAGGATATGAACCAGAGTAATAACCACATAAGATAAGGGTTTATGAAAATTTCTGTGCATGAAATATAGAAGTACCAAAGGCAGATAAGTAACAGAAGAAATTAGGTGTTCAAGAGAGCACCAATTTTCCTCTGCTATTTATCTGTGTGTTGTTGAGTCATTTCAATTGTGTATGACACTTCGTCACTACATAAGTTTTCTTGGACAAGATACAAGACTGGTTTGACGTTTATTTTTTTCTTTTGTTTTGTTTTTTTAGCTGATTTTACATATGAGAAAACTGAGGTGAGCAGAGTTATGTGACTTGGTAAAGTTGTACAACTAACTGTCTGAGGGAAGATTTGAACTAAGATCTTCCTGAGTCCAGAACTTGTGATATATCCACTAAAACACCAGTTGGATGCATACAACTTAAGGTTAGTATTGAGAATATTATCTCACGAGAGTCATACAACAACCCTGAGATGAAAATAGAGTATTATTATCCCCAGGAATTTACACAATTGAAACTCACAAATATTCGGTGACTTTTCCATAGTCATATGGAAAGTAAGTGTCAAATAATGATTGAAATTCAGGTCTTTCTACCAACTCAAAAATGTTTTATATTTTCATATTTTGCCTCTGATCCTAGTTCCAAAATAATTTATATTTCACTAAATTTTGATCAAGTTTTGTTGTTATGACTCTCTGTGATCTCATTGGGAGTTTCCTTTGAAAATACAATAAGTGAATATTTACAGAAGAATTGTATATGTTTAACATACATTACATTATTTGCTATTAGGGGAGGGTGTAGGGAAAGTGGGGGAGAAAAATTTGGAACGCAAAATTTTGCAAGGGTGAATGTTGAAAACTCTCTTTGCATGTTTTTTTTTTTGGTTTTATTTAATAGCCTTTTATTTACAGGATATATGCATGGGTAACTTTACAGCATTAACAATTGCCAAACCTCTTGTTCCAATATTTTACCTCTTACCCCCTGCCCTCCCTAGATGGCAGGATGACCAGTAGATGTTAAATATATTAAAATATAAATTAGATACACAATAAGTATACATGACCTAAAACGTTATTTTGCTGTACAAAAAGAATCAGACTCTGAAATATTGTACAATTAGCTTGTGAAGGAAATCAAAAATGCAGGTGTGCATAAATATAGGGATTGGGAATTCAATGTAATAGTTTTAGTCATCTCCAGAGTTCTTTTCTGGGCATAGCTGGTTCAGTTCATTACTGCTCCATTGGAAATGATTTGGTTGATCTCGTTGCTGAGGATGGCCTGGTCCATCAGAACTGGTCATCATATAGTATTGTTGTTGAAGTATATAATGATCTCCTGGTCCTGCTCATTTCACTCAGCATCAGTTCCTGTAAGTCTCTCCAGGCCTTTCTGAAATCATCCTGTTGGTCATTTCTTACAGAAAGTAATATTCCATAATATTCATATACCACAATTTATTCAGCCATTCTCCAACTGATGGACATCCATTCAGTTTCCAGTTTTAGCCACTACAAAAGGGCTGCACAAACATTCGTGCACATACAAGTCCCTTTCCCTTCTTTATAATCTCTTTGGGATATAATCCCAGTAGTAACACTGCTGGGTCAAAGGGTATGCACAGTTTGATAACTTTTTGAGCATAGTTCCAAACTACTCTCCAAAATGGTTGGATTCTTTCACAACTCCACCAACAATGCATCAGTGTCCCAGTTTTCCCACATCCCCTCCAACAATCATCATTAATTTTTCCTGTCATCTTAGCCAATCTGACAGGTGTGTAGTGGTATCTTAGAGTTGTCTTAATTTGCATTTCTCTGATTAATAATGACTTGGAGCATCTTTTCATAAGACTAGAAATAGTTTCAATTTCTTCATCTAGAATTGTCTGTTCATATCCTTTGACCATTTATCAATTGGAGAATGGCTTGATTTTTATAAATTATAGTTAATTCTCTATATATTTGAAATGAGGCCTTTATCGGAACCTTTGACTGTAAAAATATTTTCCCAGTTTATTGCTTCCTTCTAATCTTGTCTGCATTAGTTTTGTTTGTACAAAAACTTTTCAGTTTGGTATAATCAAAATTTTCTATTTTGTGATCAGTAATATCTCTAGTTCTGCTTTGGTCATAAAGACCTTCCCCTTCCACAGGTCTGAGAGGTAAACTATCCTGTGTTCCTCTAATTTATTAATAATTTCATTCTTTATGCCTAGGTTATGAACCCATTTTGACCTTATCTTGGTGTTAAGTATGGATCAATGCCTAGTTTCTGCCATATTAGTTACCAATTTTCCCAGAAGATTTTATCAAACAGTAAGTTCTTATCCCAAAAGCTGGGATCTTTGGGTTTGTCAAAGACTAGGTTGCTATATTTGTTGACTGTTTTATCCCTTGAACCTAATCTATTCCACTGATCAACTAATCTATTCTTTAGCCAATACCAAATAGTTTTGGTAACTGCTACTCAATAATATAATTTTAGATCTGGTATAGCTAAGCCACCTTCATTTGATTTTTTTTTTCATTAATTCCCTTGCAATTCTTTTTTTTTTAAATTTTAAATAATAATTTTTTTTATTTAATAGCCTTTTATTTACAGGATATATACATGGGTAACTTTACAGCATTAACAATTGCCAAACCTCTTGTTCCAATTTTTCACCTTTACCCCACCCTCCCTAGATGGCAGGATGACCAGTAGATGTTAAATATATTAAAATATAAATTAGATACACAGTAAGTATACCTGACCAAAGCGTTATTTTGCTGTAGAAAAAGAATCAGACTCTGAAATATTGTACAATTAGCTTGTGAAGGAAATCAAAAATGCAGGTGGGCATAAATATAGGGATTGGGAATTCAATGTAATGGTTTTTAGTCATCTCCAGAGTTCTTTTTCTGGGCATAGCTAGTTCAGTTCATTACTGCTCCATTAGAAATGATTTGGTTGATCTCGTTGCTGAGGATGGCCTGGTCCATCAGAACTGGTCATCATATAGTATTGTTGTTGAAGTATATAATGATCTCCTGGTCCTGCTCATTTCACTCAGCATCAGTTCATGTAAGTCTCTCCAGGCCTTTCTGAAATTATCCTGTTGGTCATTTCTTACAGAACAGTAATATTCCATAATTTTCATATACCACAATTTATTCAACCATTCTCCAACTGATGGACATCCATTCAGTTTCCAGTTTTTAGCTACTACAAAAGGGCTGCTACAAACATTCGTGCACATACAGGTCCCTTTCCTTCTTTATAATCTCTTTGGGATATAATCCAGTAGTAACACTGCTGGATCAAAGGGTATGCACAGTTTGATAACTTTTTGAGCATAGTTCCAAATGACTCTCCAAAATGGTTGGATTCGTTCACAACTCCACCAACAATGCATCAATGTCCCAGTTTTCCCGCATCCCTCCAACAATCATCTATTTTTTTCCTGTCATCTTAGCCAATCTGACAGGTGTGTAGTGGTATCTTAGAGTTGTCTTAATTTGCGTTTCTCTGATTAATAATGACTTGGAGCATCTTTTCATATGACTAGAAATAGTTTCAATTTCTTCATCTGAGAATTGTCTGTTCATATCCTTTGACCATTTTTCAATTGGAGAATGGCTTGATTTTTTATAAATTAGAGTTAATTCTCTATATATTTTGGAAATGAGGCCTTTATCAGAACCTTTGACTGTAAAAATATTTTCCCAGTTTATTGCTTCCTTCTAATCTTGTCTGCATTAGTTTTGTTTGTACAAAAACTTTTCAGTTTGGTATAATCAAAATTTTCTATTTTGTGATCAGTAATGATCTCTAGTTCTGCTTTGGTCATAAAGACCTTCCCTTCCACAAGTCTGAGAGGTAAACCTATCCTATGTTCCTCTAATTTATTAATAATTTCATTCTTTATGCCTAGGTCATGAACCCATTTTGACCTTATCTTGGTGTACGGCGTTAAGTATGGATCAATGCCTAGTTTCTGCCATATTAGTTTCCAATTTTCCCAGCAATTTTTATCAAACAGTAAGTTCTTATCCCAAAAGCTGGGATCTTTGGGTTTGTCAAAGACTAGGTTGCTATATTTGTTGACTGTTTTATCCCTTGAACCTGATCTATTCCACTGATCAACTAATCTATTCCTTAGCCAATACCAAATAGTTTTGGTAACTGCTGCTCAATAATATAATTTTAGATCTGGTATAGCTAAGCCACCTTCATTTGATTTTTTTTTTCATTAATTCCCTTGCAATTCTTGACCTTTTGTTTTTCCATATGAACTTTGTTGTTATTTTTTCTAGGTCATTAAAATAGTTTTTTGGGACTCTGATTGGTATAGCGCTAAATAAATAGATTAGTTTAGGTAATATTGTCATCTTTCTTATATTTGCTTGCCCTATCCAAGAGCATTTAATATTTTTCCAATTGGTTAGATCAGACTTAATTTGTGTGAAAAGTGGTCTGTAATTTTGCTCATAAAGTTTCTGATTTTCCCTTGGCAGATAGATTCCTAAATATTTTATATTATCAGTAGTTACTTTAAATGGAATTTCTCTTTGTAACTCTGACTGTTGGATTTTGTTAGTGATATATAAGAATGCTGATGACTTATGTGGGTTTATTTTATAACCAGCAACTTTGCTAAAGTTGTGGATTATTTCTAATAACATTTTAGTAGAGTCTCTGGGGTTCTCTAAGTATACCATCATGTCATTGGTAAAGAGTGATAATTCGGTTTCCTCATTGCCTATTCTTATTCCTTTAATCTCTTTCTCAGCTCTTATTGCTAAAGCTAGCGTTTCTAATACAATATTAAATAGTAACGGTGCTAGTGGGTAACCTTGTTTCACTCCAGATCTTATTGGGAATGGTTGCAGTTTGTCTCCATTACATATGATGCTTACTGATGGTTTTAAATAGATGCTGCTGATTGTTTTAAGGAAAAGTCCATTTATTCCTATATACTCTTTGCATATTTTGAAAATAAAAAGCTATTATTAAAAATATATGAGGGAACTGAAGCAAATAGGAGTAAGTGACTTGCTGAGGTTCATATAGCTAATAAATGTCTGAGGCCAAATTTGAACTTCAGGATTCCATGACCTGTGCTGTGTTCACTGAACCACTTAATCGACCCAATTGACCAACTAGGATAGATTGACTAGCAACAGGATAAAACATTTAAAAAACAGTGGAGTTAAAATTTTCCTTTCTTCAGTAATACATTATCGTTTATTATTTTGCCACTTATTATCATACCATTTAAATAAGCAATAGTTTCTTAGATACCATATTTTTCTAGACTATCAAATGTTCTTACAATGTGTATTTGTTTTCATGATCAATGATTTTCACATCTATAAACAACTTTGTAAAGTCACTATTAACCCATTATTTAGCACTCAATTTGCTCCTTTACATTACCTGTCCTGCCCAGATAGGTACTTTATGACTGTTAGCTTTTATTGAACAGTGTTTTTTTAGCACAAAAAAACTTCAGTAATTTACTATTTCAATCTTATTTAAAATAACTATATTCTTTTCATATTAATCTTGAAGAAATAACAGGTTAGCTTTACATTCTGTAAAACAATAATCAGCAAAAGAAAATAAAACTAAATCAATGCAAAACAAAAACAATGACAATATAAGATACTATACACCAAAGAAATAATTATATGAGGAAACATACTGGGATAATAGGTGGGGCTATAGTAGAGAAGATGACACATTGAGATACCATGGCATGTTCCAGGCTTATAGAATGCTGAGTATTAGGGCCTACTGTACACCAGAATCTGGTGTAAAGAAAATTATCTTTCAAGAGGTATTCTTGTATGTAATCTTTAAGTATGTAGTTCTTGTAAAACAAGCACCCAGGAGACATATAGCTATAGCCATCATTGACCAAAATCATTCATTTGGCAGCTCCTGTAGTACTTAATATACCCTTGAAATTCTTTTTCTTTCTCCCATTGCTTCTCATTGTAGCTTTATTGCTTGACTTTCAAAACTCATCATATCCTAACCTAGTGTCTAGGGTATTAAAATGACTTCTATTTGAGAATGTCAGCATGGGATGAAGGGCCTGACTAATACTCATTAAAGGTGAATGATGATAGGTCTCTTAAGTAAGCAAGCACTAAAAACCTTAGTGGGTGATTTGTGTGCTTCCTGGCACAGGCATATATGACTTGAGAAAATCTGATGACAGAGTGTATGTTTGGAATAAGAGTGTTAAATTTCAAACTAAATGTACCTCCTCCCATGCTATCTTGCCACTAATCACTACTCCTCCCGGTAAAATGCAAGTCACTCAATTTTCTTCATTTTAAAAGTGTGTGTGGAGTAAATTGCAAATCAAGACCAAAGTGAAGACTTAGCTGCTCAGTGAATGTTATTTATAATTAATGTGGCTGGTTTCTAGAGGTACATATTCCTGATTCTTATCATAAACTTAAATAAGTTATTTGACTTTGTATGTGAGAATAGATAAATGTTCTAGTTTTGGCTAGTTTTTGACCTGAAGCCTTTGCAATAAAGGCTGGGAACAATGTAATCTTGCCCATTCCATAAAGATACCAGACAAAACAGGTTAAGGTGAATTTCTGAGTGTAATATTATTTTAATTTTACAAGTGTAGTCATTAGACCAATATGTCAATCCACCATCAAATAGCAGGTATTTATTAAACATTTATTAAGTACTTACTGTTTTCTAGGTACTTTCTAAGCACTGTTGACATAAGGTGAGCAAAATAATTTGTGACGTATTAGATGATCAGAAAATTGAAATACTTGTCATAAAGAAGCAAGGGATCTTTTGAGAGAATGTGATATATATAAAAATAAAAGTGTAAAAAAAGTGGGCTGTTATAAGACCCATTACTTAGTGCAGGTACAGATATTTTCTGTCTTATTCCATTGAATTGTGTGAAAAATAAATAAAATCAATCAATCAACCAATCAATAAGCAATTATTAGGCTGCAGTTAAGGATAAGGCAAAGACAAAAAAGAGAGAAACAACCTCTTAATTCCCCTCAAGGTTATTAAATTCTAAGAGAAGTAACTTGTTGCTATATATTGGTAATTGAAAAATATATACACAATAAATGTAAAGTGAGCAGGCTCACTTACATCTAGGTAAAGATGATAAGGATATATGTAAAGATATGTAAAGATATGGTTCCAGATCAGATTTGTTTAAGTACCCAGGATTCTAAAATACCAAGTTTGAGTATTCTCTGCTAAACAATCCTTCATTATTGCTTTTAAGTAGTTTTAAATCTTATTATTTCTTAAATTTTCTATTGTGCCTCACTCTTAGAATTATCTATTCCTATGAGAGATAATAAAGGTAGAAATATTGCTTCATGTTAAAAATATGGCAAATTGGTGTTGCAGTAGATAGATCACTAGATCTGGTCTAAGGAAGTCATGAGTGCAAATCTACCCTTATATACTTAAAAGTTGTGTCCTTAGGCATGACTAGTAACCTTTGTTTGCCTTAATTTCCTCTGCTGTGCAATGGAAATAATAATGGAATCTAATATTAGCAATTTAGAGTTGTGAGGATCAAATGATAAAAGATTTGTAAAGCTTTTGGCACACACTAGGTGCTAAATAAATGCTATATATTATTGTTATCATTAAATTTTTATGTCTGAAGTCATGAAGTCCAATTCTATCTTGTCCTCCTCTATAATCACTTTCTTATTTACCACTTAATCTCCTCTTTGGGTCAATGTCCTCCTATGCTTCTGGAAGTGCACCCTCCCAACCCCCCTCAGATGATTTCTTTTCTCCTGTGTAGGATATTGTCCAGGAAGGTACACTTTTCTTTCAAAAGAAGTGATCTTCTTGAGATTTAAATCCTGCAAATTAAATCCCCATAACCCAAAATAGAATGCTTTTATGCCTTACTCTACCCTATGGAAATATATTAAAATAAGACATTCTCTTATTACTGGGTAGAAAACTTCCACTTTTTTTTTTTTTTTTTTTTTTTGCTATCCTTACTCCCTTTATCACTTCTTGTGTTCTCCCTTTCTCCTGTAGTCCCTTTTCTTTCTGAGACACTTAAAGAGCTATTTTTCCTTTATTATATACTGGGGATTAATTAAAGGTTCCTAATGCCCTTTATATTCTTTCTTCTCCCTCTCTCAAATTATGCCTTCTCCTATTCTGCCATTTAGTTTCATGGGATACATATTTACATATAAAATAATTGGAAGGTGTAGTACAATATATTTTAGGCCTGATTCTCAACATCACAATTATATTTTGTTTTTATTCTATTTTTGAATACATTTACGTCCCTTAAAGGTATTTATATTGTTTTTTTTAATCCCACAGGATACTTTCTTTTTCTATATTGCCCCATTAATAATGTCTAAAAATGGCATGATTTCTTTTATTACTGATAGTTTATTTTTATTACCTATTTGTCAATTTATTTTGATTTCTTGGGTTTTCCTTCTTTGGGTATGTTGCAAGTCTAATAATTTCTTTATACTTGATTTTTATTTTTTGAAGAATTTTTCAAATGTCTGTTTTTTATTTAATACCCATTTTTCATTGCCATTTAGGCTCAGGTGTGTTTGGTATGTCTTTTGGGGGTTGCATCTTGAGCTCCTCTATTTTTAGGAAACATCTTATTCCCTTCTGAAGTTCATAGTGCAAATGGAATAGTCTTGTGTTATTTGAATTTTTGCTCTTTTAAATTTAATGATATCTTTTCTGGTTGCTTGGAGAATTTGTTGTTTGTTACTGAAACTGTTAAATTTTAAACTGTTGAATTATTTGTTTGTGCTCTATATTTTTAAGTTTAAGTTTTCCTTCCCCATGACATCTTTAGTAATTGTAGTCTCCTCCTCCCCTCCTTTTCCCCTCCTTTCACTCCCCTAGCCTCCCTTCACTTCTCCTTTTTCCTCCTCTCTTTTAAGGGTAGCTAATTAGTGCAGTGGATGGATTGCTGGATCTTTTACTAGGAAGACTCATCTTCTGAGTTCCAATATGACCTCAGACAGTCACAAGCTGGGTGAACCTGGCCAACTCACTTATCCCTGTTTACCTCAACTTCCTCATCAGTGAAATGATCTAAAAAAAGAAATGGAAAACTATTTCAGTATCTTTGTGAAAAACAAAACAAAACAAAACAAATCAAAAACCAAATAGGACTTGGGCACAACTGAAGATGACTGAAGTAATTATTTAATAAGCTTAGAAACAAGCTTTGATCATTAAAATATACATCACAATAATCCTTAATAGTAATCAAATAATTGTTGCATTTAGGTTATGTAGCTTTGAAGAAACTGCCATTTTCATGAAACAAAAAAAATCAAACTAAGGCATCACACACACACACACACACACACCCATTTGCTGAGGCAATTGGGGTTACTCAATTTGCCCAAAGTCACACAGCCAAGAAGGGTTAAGTGTCTGAGACCAGATTTGAATTCAGGTCCTCCTGACTTCAGGGCTAGTGCTCTATCCACTGTTCCATCTAGCTGTCCCAACATCATATATTTTTAAGAAAAGAAATTAATATACCATTTTCCAGAATGATAGCTTAGGATATCAATTTTACCTTGTCACTCTTTCTCAAAATCCTAGGAGAGGAAAAATTCTTGACAATAGAAATTATTCAAAACTTCCTTTTTACAGAGGGTATTTTATCATCTCCTTAAGCCCATCTTTCAGAGCAGGAAAACCTTCTCTGTATACTAAAGTATTTCATTCTTTAGCTCATGTGATTCAAACTCAATATAACAGAATAGCATGACATTGCTTGCTGATTTTGTAGAGTTTTGCTTTACTAGATATTTCTTATGGAATATCCTTATTACATCAAATAGAAACCTTGAAAAAAAGTTACATGTATCAAAATAAAATTACTTATAAAGTCAATGACATAATATTCTTGGATAATTTTGAGTACATGGTAAACATGTTGGTCTTCTGTGCCTACTGAATGAGACAGCTTTTATCTCAGCATCACATGTATTCATGAGTTCAGATTGTAACATTTAAGATTGTTATATTCTCTCATTTCAAATTTAAAAATAACAGTGACTGTAGAGAAAATATTTTAGGAATGTTGCCTGTTTATGGACATAATTGTCTGGTGATTACATAATTCATGTGGCCACCTAACTATGGGAGTATAATTTTAAAATCATTTTTAAATGAAATAATCATGTCTTGATGTATCTATGATGATGACTTAAGATAATTGTGATTGTTAAATATGAAAATCTATTTTTTTAGCTTTTAATCCCAATACAACTTTAGTCTCTTTCCTAGCAACTTTCTTAATCTCGAGATGCCTCCACCTCTATAGTCAGCCTTTGTTCTCCATTGGTGAGTTCCTGCCAAGAAATTCAATTTGAGTAACTTCATTTCACTCCTGACTCAAATCTTGTTTCTTTGGACTTAACTTTATTTTCTAACATATGCATATCTTATCCTTTACAATGTACTCCCTCCAGTTCTCCTTCCCCAATTTTCAGTACCTTTTTATATGATTTCTTATATCATAAGAATGTTTTTAAAGATGGCACTGTTTTGATTTTTACTTATGTTTGTATTCCCAGTTTTGGGGTTTCTGTCACAGCAATTATTAAATAATTGCTATAATTATCTTTTATTCTATATAACTTTTTATCATTGCATTTTGCTCTCGATGCCTCCTATGTCTGAAATTTGTTTCTTCTTCCTATTTCTTGATTTTCTTGGCTTTTTTTAAATCCTAGATAATATTCAACATTCTAAAAGAATCATTTCACAAGACTATGCAAATGTCAATGTTGAAAAATCATCCATGCATATGTTTTGAAAATAAAAAGCTTTACAAAAAGAATTTTTCCAATTTTTTGATGACAGTGATTTCTCCTTGTGATTTTCTCCATTTTAACTTGGATATAACTTTTTCTACATAATTGTTTTCATGTTGTCTCTTCGTATAGATTTTGAATTGTCTTGTCCTTTCTTTTTATCCCCAGAATTTAGCACAACGACTGACAAATGTACAAAATTTAATAAATGCTTATTGATTTGATTTGACTATGTCTTTCTGTAATTTAACTTACCATCTTTGAGAATATTGGGGCCCATAACCAAATTAACAAAAACCATATGATCATCTCAATAGATGCAGAAAAAGCATTTGATAAAATCCAACATCCATTCCTATTAAAAACACTTGAGAATATAGGAATAAATGGACTTTTCCTTAAAATAATCAGCAGCATCTATTTAAAACCATCAGTAAGCATCATATGTAATGGAGACAAACTGCAACCATTCCCAATAAGATCTGGAGTGAAACAAGGTTGCCCACTAGCACCGTTACTATTTAATATTGTATTAGAAACGCTAGCTTTAGCAATAAGAGCTGAGAAAGAGATTAAAGGAATAAGAATAGGCAATGAGGAAACCGAATTATCACTCTTTGCCAATGACATGATGGTATACTTAGAGAACCCCAGAGATTCTGCTAAAAAGTTATTAGAAATAATCCACAACTTTAGCAAAGTTGCTGGTTATAAAATAAACTGCTAAAAAGTTATTAGAAATAATCCACAACTTTAGCAAAGTTGCTAGTCAGAGTTACAAAGAGAAATTCCATTTAAAGTAACTACTGATAATATAAAATATTTAGGAATCTATCTGCCAAGGGAAAATCAGAAACTTTATGAGCAAAACTACAGACCACTTTTCACATAAATTAAGTCTGATCTAACCAATTGGAAAAATATTAAATACTCTTGGATAGGGCGGGCAAATATAATAAAGATGACAATATTACCTAAACTAACCTATTTATTTAGCGCTATACCAATCAGAGTCCCAAAAAACTATTTTAATGACCTAGAAAAAATAACAACAAAGTTCATATGGAAAAACAAAAGGTCAAGAATTTCAAGGGAATTAATGAAAAAAAAATCAAATGATGGTGGCTTAGCTGTACCAGATCTAAAATTATATTATAGAGCAGCAGTTACCAAAACTATTTGGTATTGGCTAAGGAATAGATTAGTTGATCAGTGGAATAGATTAGGTTCAAGGGATAAAACAGTCAACAAATATAGCAACCTAGTCTTTGACAAACCCAAAGATCCCAGCTTTTGGGATAAGAACTTACTGTTTGATAAAAATTGCTGGGAAAATTGGAAACTAATATGGCAGAAACTAGGCATTGATCCATACTTAACGCCGTACACCAAGATAAGGTCAAAATGGGTTCATGACCTAGGCATAAAGAATGAAATTATTAATAAATTAGAGGAACATAGGATAGTTTACCTCTCAGACCTGTGGAAGGGGAAGGTCTTTATGACCAAAGCAGAACTAGAGATCATTACTGATCACAAAATAGAAAATTTCGATTATACCAAACTGAAAAGTTTTTGTACAAACAAAACTAATGCAGACAAGATTAGAAGGGAAGCAATAAACTGGGAAAATATTTTTACAGTCAAAGGTTCTGATAAAGGCCTCATTTCCAAAATATATAGAGAATTAACTCTAATTTATAAAAAATCAAGCCATTCTCCAATTGAAAAATGGTCAAAGGATATGAACAGACAATTCTCAGATGAAGAAATTGAAACTATTTCTAGTCATATGAAAAGATGCTCCAAGTCATTATTAATCAGAGAAATGCAAATTAAGACAACTCTAAGATACCACTACACACCTGTCAGATTGGCTAAGATGACAGGAAAAAATAATGATGATTGTTGGAGGGGATGTGGGAAAACTGGGACATTGATGCATTGTTGGTGGAGTTGTGAACGAATCCAACCATTTTGGAGAGTAGTTTGGAACTATGCTCAAAAAGTTATCAAACTGTGCATACCCTTTGATCCAGCAGTGTTACTACTGGGATTATATCCCAAAGAGATTATAAAGAAGGGAAAGGGACCTGTATGTGCACAAATGTTTGTGGCAGCCCTTTTTGTAGTGGCTAAAAACTGGAAACTGAATGGATGTCCATCAGTTGGAGAATGGCTGAATAAACTGTGGTATATGAATGTTATGGAATATTACTGTTCTGTAAGAAATGACCAACAGGATGATTTCAGAAAGGCCTGGAGAAACTTACACGAACTGGTGCTGAGTGAAATGAGCAGGACCAGGAGATCATTATATACTTCAACAACAATACTATATGATGACCAGTTCTGATGGACCAGGCCATCCTCAGCAACGAGATCAACCAAATCATTTCCAATGCAGCAGTAATGAACTGAACCAGCTATGCCCAGAAAAAGAACTCTGGGAGTTGACTAAAAACCATTACATTGAATTCCCAATCCCTATATTTGTGCACACATGCATTTTTGATTTCCTTCACAAGCTAATTGTACAATATTTCAGAGTCTGATTCTTTTTGTACAGCAAAATAACGTTTTGGTCATGTATACTTATTGTGTATCTAATTTATATTTCAATGTATTTAACATCTACTGGTCATCCTGTCATCTGGGGGAGGGGGTGGAGGAGTAAGAGGTGAAAAATTGGAACAAGAGGTTTCGAAATTGTTAATGCTATAAAGTTACCCATGCATATATCCTGTAAATAAAAGGCTATTAAATTAAAAAAAAAAGAGAATATTGGGGCCCAAATATTTCATCAAACTGAAACCAACTCATAGATGGTCATGGGAATACATATAAACAATTCATCACAGTGCTTATATTTTAAAATTTTATTATTTTTATGGGAACTACCAGTGCTAGCACTCTATAGTATGGACTTCAAGGACCAAGTATTGCTTCTGGCTAAGATGCCCTTATGAATGGGAGGTAGGCTGTCCACCTCCCACACATGTTTTTCAATATAACTCTGAAATTTTTGCCAGATTGAATAAGGATTAAGCATTTTAATGAGAAACCAGTGACAGCTTTCCCCAAAAATTTGCTAGGCTATTGTTTTCCCATCTTGGTAAAACCAGTCCCAATTTATGGTAGTCTCCCAATCCAACCAGAGATGTCAAGGACATGTATAACTTGCAAGCCTCTGGGTTCAGAGGCAATCTTGATGTATACTTTGAGAAATCTGTAACATGCCAAGAAAACCCAATGTAGATACCCTAGAGAGGTGCATGATGCAATTATCTCATTTGTACAACTGACCAGGCATGGTGTCAGAGATCTCAGAGAATCCAGCCTCAGGGGCATAGCAATTTTTAATGCTTAATACTTAGATATCAGAGAGATCTATCATTCTGAATTTAAAGTTGTGGAGGGAGGAGTACCTGGGAGGTGGAGTTTAGTGCAAGAATATAAAGGATGCAGAATGACACCAAATATGGAGTATTGACCCATCCAAGAGGGTTACAGGGGATGGATCCAGGTATTAGTCTAAAGCTCCCCTTCAGAAAACAAATTGCAACAATAAATAATGGAGGAAATAATCCAGTCTCAAAAAGTACTGTAAATTTAACTCCAAAATAATGTCAAAGAAAGACTTAGAGGGGAAAATTATTTGTCATTAGAATTACAAGAAAACAGAAAACATGAAGTGAGATTAAAATGCCTTTAAATTAAATTTTTAAAAACTAGAGAATAGTTCGAAAAGATATCAATGATTGCTCAAACAGCAAGAATAAACAGGTTGAAAAGGAATTTAAAATTTAATATGGAATCATATTTTTGTAATCTCCAGTGAATATGGAGTGACTTTTTTTGGTGATTATGTTCACAATAAAATGATTTTCACAAAAAGTTACTAGGTGTTGTAATTTTGTGGAGTGTGTGTGTGTGTGTGTGTGTGTGTGTGTGTGTGTGTCAGAGAGAGAGAGAGATAGAGACACAGAGACAGAGACAGAGACAGAGAGACAGACAGAGATACACAGATAGAAAGACAGAGAAGAGGGACAGAGAGATAGAGAAGGAGATAATGACACAGAGAGAAAGAGTGAGAGAGGAGAGACAGAGACAGAGAGGAGAGACAGAAAGACAGAGACAGAGAGAGAGGGAGAAAAAGAGAGACAAAGAGATAGAGAAAGAAAGAGAGAGAGAGAAAATGTCTGAATAATTAAATTATCCATCACTACTATATCACATCTCTTTTTTAGGTTTGTGATGTGTTTTCCCAAACTCAGCATCTTTTTTCCTTCTGCTTGGTCAATCTGTATATATATATATGCCCTGTTTCCTGGAACTTCTTTTGTAAATAAAATATGTCTTGTAATATATAATGATATAATACTTCTCTTTCTTTCTTTTGAGTTCTCTTGTATAATTCATCCAATATAATATCCTAGTCATGAATTTCCCTTACCAATTTGCATCTTACCCTACCATTTTCCTTTCCTTAATATTACTGAAAAATGTTCCTGCAAAATCACATCATTTTACTGTGTTCTTAACCTCTCTGTAGTTTTTGATTCTCTTAGCTATCCCATATATAAAAACATGCTATCCTCCTTTGGCTTCCATGGCTCTTCTTTCTCTTGGATTTCCACATTATTTGTTCAAATGTTCTTTCTTCTTCTTTGTTGTTGTTGTTTTGCTTTGTTTTTGTTGTTGTTAGCAAGGGTATCCACACTTCCAATATATGTGTATTTATCCACATATATACATATACACATATATAATTTGCACATGAAGGAATTGAAACCATTTCTAGTTATATGAAAACATGCTCTAAATCACTATTGATTGGAGAAATGCAAATAAAAATAACTCTGAGGCATGTATCAGATTGGTTAAGATGGCAGGAAAATATCATGATGAATACTGGAAGAAGTATAAGAAATCTGGAACACTAGTGTATTTTTAGTGGAATTGTGAAATGATCCAACTATTCTAGAGAACAATTTGTTACTATGTTCAAAGGGCTATCCGATTGTGCATAACCTTTGTTCCAGCAGTGTCTCCACTAGGTCTGTTTCTCAAAGATATCATAAAAGAGAGAAAAGGACCCACATAAGAAAAAAAATGTTTATAACAGGAAAGGAACTGGAAATTAATTGAATGCTGCTCATTTGGGAAATGGTTAAATAACATTTGGTATATGAATATAATATAATATTATTGTTCTATAAGGAATGATGAGCAAACTGATTTCAGAAAAGCCTGGAAAGACTTGTATGTACTATTGTTAAGTGAACTGAGCAGAACCAAGAGAGTGTGTTACACAGTAACAAAATTATGACATTCAATGGATGGACTTGGCTCTTTTCAACAATTCAAGGCAATTCCAATAAACTTGTGATGGAAAAAGCCATACAAAACCAAAGAGAGAATTATGGAGACTGAATGTGGATCAAAATATTTTCAGGTTTTTGTTTTTGTGGTTGTTTCTTTGCTTGTTTTTTTTTTTTCTTTTTTCCCCCTTTTTGTTCCACTTAGTTCTCAAACAGTATGATGAACATAGAAATACCCTTAGAAAAATTGTACATGCTTAACCTATATCGGATTGCTTGCTGTCCAGGGGAAATGCGAGGAGGGACAAACGGGGGAACAATGTAAAGACAAGGTTTGGCAAAGATGAATGTTGAAAGCTATCTGTATGCATCTGAAAAAATTAAAATATTACTTAAAAAACAAAAGCCCTCACTACGTAAGAATTCATAAATGTAAGAGAATATAAAAATTAGCTACATAGTAAATAATCATTTGTGAGGCACAGTGTTAAGTAATGCTTGTATATGTATGTATTTCTGTTTACATACACAAATGTATGTATGCATGTATTTTACATATAAATATATGAATATATGGATGTATATACTAATACATATGCATATTCATGTATGTGCAATATAGACAAAAATTTATAATACAGATAAGAATGATGTGCAGAAGTGTACTGGAGTAAGCTTGAATTGGCTTGTGAGAACAGATTTTTATATTTTCAATATAAGCATTTATAATTTGTAATTTTGCAAGCTATAAATAAGGACTTTATTTTTGTTGCACATTTAGACTTAGGAAAATAATAGAAATGTTAATGATGGAAATTAAAATAAATATTTGTTTTGCATTTGTTTTTTATAGACTGGCTTCTAAATATCTGCCAGTTCACAATTAGTGAGGTCCCTATACTCATACAATTTGTGTTTGCATAGCTGGATACAAATCAGAAAAGGAAGGCTTGACTAAGGCAGGAGCATTTCGGTTTGGAATTTGCAGAGATAATGAAAATTGGATTGGATGAAACTGGATGGAAATGACTGAAAAATACAATTCATTGATACTCTTTTTGCACAATAATCTATAAGTTTATTATCAACAGAAAACAACAAATAACCAAAAAACCACTATAGACTATTCCAAGAGTGTTGTATAAACCTTCTATGAATGAACTGTGAAAAGACTTGACCAAAAGTCATAGGAAGATGATGGACATGCATATATGTAGGAAAAATAATAAAACCAATGATTTGAGAGGTCTAATGAAATATTCAAATATATATAAACATGCTAAATATAAAATGACATGATTAAATTAATTAATTGCATTGGGTACTGACACACACAATGATTAGATAAGACATAATTCTTATTGAAATGGAGTTTGGAATCTAGTAGGGCAGTACAGAGAAAAAAATGGATTGTTATATTTTTAATTATGAGTTTTAGAAATCATTTAATATACTCTTATGCTCCCCTTTGAAATGTTCCATGATTTCATTATTAGTATTTGTTCTCTTTAGAACCACACTGAGACTTCTCACCTTTGTAAATGCTTTTCTGAGCTGCCCAAACTCCCCTTTCCTCAAATTCCCATCACCTTGTGACAAAATCTGCATAATAGATTTCTTTGAACTTAGCCAGGTTATTAATTCAACACTAGTCTATCAAAGAACTCATATTGCATTCATTCATTCATCCATTCTTTCAACAAATATTTATTGAATGCATGATAAGTTAAAAAAAAAGTAAGACATTAGTAAACTATTCATGTTTTCACAGGATTGTTGACAGTCTCCTTTCTTTGGCATTTAAAATTCTTCATAATCTGATTGTAAGGATACTCTTTTTCCAGTTTACTTTCATGAACTTTCTTCTCACAGACTTTACAAGTCAAATTGCCCAAGTCACAAAAACATCTTCACTCTGAAAGTTCCCCTATCTCTGTCTTTCTTCATTGACTATACCTTCTACCTCTGATGTTTCTCTCTTTGGCTGGCTCTCTCAAAATATCTATTTTAAGGAGGATGTCCTTTCTCTACATTTACATCTTATTTATACTTTTGACTATTTGTGCTTTCTATGCTATTTCCCCACTTACCATAAAAATGAATTCAGCTTCCTTTTATACATTATTATTTTATTAGAATACTGTAAACACATATTATATGTATGTGTGTGTGTGTGTGTGTGTGTGTGTGTGTGTGTGTGTATATACATACAGGTACATCTACTATCCATGCATCTATCTTTCTGTCTACACACACACACACACATACACACACACACATAAATGTGTGTATATCTATATGTTTTCTACTTGTACTTTTGTATTTGAATTCTCAGATCTCACTACAATTTCTAGAACATAGTAAGCTCTTAATAAATTATTGTTGGTTTATCATTGAATTGACAACCAATTCTTGTCTGTTTTTCCAGGCTCAGATTTAATGTCAATATAGTGAGCCTTTAGTCCTCTGAACTAATAAAGACTCAAGGATGGCACCATTTTTTTAAAGGAAAAAAGTCTAATTTACATGGATATGAGAACAGGGGAGGTAAATTATTTCCACTAGATCTCTATATAATACTTCATCTCCGGTCTTCATATCTTTGCATTGGGGAAATTATTTTCCTTCTCATAGTCAGAGAGCTTATCTTATCTAAACTCTATCTAAGAGTTCTTTCCAACCATCTGTTCCTTTCAAAGCTCATTTCAAGTGTCATCTTTTTTTTTTTTGAAGGATTTCCTCATTCCTCTCATTTTATTGCCATCTTGAATCACTGTACTTAACTGTGTGTACAATCTAACTCTCATTTCTCTCTCTCTCTCTCATATATATATATATATATATATATATATATATGTATATATGTATATATATATACACATAATACATATGTGCCAATGTACCACACATATACATGTACATATGTTATGTATTGCTATATTTTCATTTTTGTGTATAGATATTTGTGCATTTATATGTATGTATCTATATCTATACATTTATCTATATATCTATATATCTATCTATTAGATTTATTTATCCTCTTAGTGAACATGTACTGTCCTCTCCAATTGATTGCAAACTACTTGATAGCAAATACAAGATGACTTTTGCATTTGTATTCATAATATTTAGCACATTGCCTGGTATGTCAAATAGGGGGAGGTATCCACTATGTATCAGATAATGTGCTAAGAGCTTTAAAATTATTATTTCATATCAGCCTTGCAATAACCTTTCAAGATAGGTGGCATTCTTATTCTCATGTGAGGAAAGTGAAGGAAAGAGAAGTTAAGTTATTTGCTCAGGATTACCCAGGTAATATGTGTCTGAGGCTAGATTTTAATTCAGGTCTTCTTATCATCTGACTCAGAGCTCATTTATTTCTGTCCTTTCTCTGGGTGTTAAACAAAATTCTTCCAAGTCACTGATTCTTGATCATGTGGAACAATTATAAAATTAATATTCATAATATTTTATTATTTTTTAGTAATTTCTCTCTTTTCAAGACCCCCTTTGGAATTTTCTTAGGAAAGATATGGAAATGGTTTGCCATTTCTTTTTCCAGTTCATTTTACAGATAAGAAAACAAAGACAACCAGTTGTAAGTGACTAAAGCCCATAGAGGAAGTATTTGAAAGCAGATTTGGACTCCTGTCTTCATAACTTCCAGGCCTACTGCTTTATCCACTGCACCAGTTAGCTGCCACCTAATTCATAAGACTGATATTACTTTATATTTACAGACCACAGAGGAGAGAATTGTGACACATAATTTATTGGTGAGACTGGAAGAATCTCATCATATTAAGATTTCATAATCATGTATTGTTTCTATTTCCTTATACTACAACACCTCATTTAAAAAAATAATAAATATGAGTGTTATCTTTAATCATGTCAATCTCAATTCTTATATGAGTAAATATAAAGTCTTTAAGAACCGTTATGGCTTAAAATATTTACTATTGTAGCCTATATGCTTATGTGCCTTTTCAGACTTTGCTAAGCAGGTTTTTGCTCCACAGATATGAATTCCATTCCATACTTATACTCAAAACCTCTCTAGCTTAGGGCTCTTGCTAAAGTTTATAACCTTTCCTTTCCAAATTATGACTATAGTTTTCAATCAGTCATTGACGCTAATCATTCAAATATTGCAAAACATTTGCATGTATTACCTCATTTGTATTTTGCATGATAAATTATTTCTACTTCATATATTATCCCACTGCCTCCTTTTGCTGAGGAAACTGAAGCTCAAACAAGATAAATAAATTGCCTTATGTTCAAAAATCAAATAGTGAAGGAAAAATTACAATCCTGGTCTTCTAAGTTTAACACATTATTAATTCTGCCAAATTACTTAGGTTGGCCCATTCATTCTATAATGGAAAATAATAATGGGAATCTGGTTGTCTTGATCTTATTATTTTCTTCTTGTTTATTTTTAGAGAGAGACCTGAATTTTATAGGAATTGTCCCTACAATGTTTCCAGGATAAAAACCCCTTTCTCTAATGTAGATAGATGAGCAATTAGTATGTACCATTTAAGTCTTAAAGTTGCCTAGGCCATTAAGATTTAAAGAAAATTTTCTAGATTGTGTCAGAAGTAATATTTGAATCCAGATCTTTCAGAATAGAGATAGTGGTTGAATCAAAGTCTTCCAGAATTCAAGACTAGTCTTGTACCACTGCTGCCTCTTATATTTAAACATTTCTGCTGCCTCCTATATTTAAACATTTCATGCATATCACACACATTATATAAATGCAATATCTATGCATATGTCTCTCTGTATATAGCTATATCTATTTACCTATCTATTGCATATACAATGCAGCATATTTAAAGATACTAGAGACATATATATATATATATATATATATATATATATTAAGGGGATATGATTTTCTTTAGCTTGGGGATGTAGGCTAGAATTTTTCAGAATTAATACATTGATACTAGTGGTTTTCCTGAGGAAAACTATATAGAAATTAAGTGCTATTTTTCAGGGTCATTTTCTTTTTTTTAATAAAAAGCTTAATATTTTTGGTTATCAAACATTTCTTTACTTCCTATTTCCATTTACTCACTGGGAGAGGGAGAAAGAGAGAGAGGGACAATTCTTATATCATATATGCATAGTCAAGCAGAACAAATTCCCATGTTAGTCACATAGAAAAATAATTTCCTTGACTTTAAGCCCAATACACTATCTGCTACATAAATTCTCGATATTCACATATGCAACACACACTCAAACATAAACACATATAAAGACATATATACACACTGTGTGTATGAGCATTTATGTCCACATGTATTTTGTTTATAAATTTCTTTCTGATAAATGTACTGTGTAATAGGATAATGGCAGAGGATGAATAATTATACTTTTAGTTTGTTCCCCAAAGGAATAGAGTCATATTGTCTCTGAAAGAGCCTCTATGCTTCCTTGAATAATTAATTACAATAGCATTGATTTTAGACAAGCTAGAAAACTATAAAAATTAGTAAAAAGATTCTAAGGTAATAGCTATTTTTTCTTTTTATGACAGAGGAAAAGACATAGTATTAAGAGTTATGAAATAATCAGTTGTGTTTTTCCTTTAATCTTTTATTGTCTGTTTTTGTCAGGAATGCATTTGAATCAGTAAGGACGTGTCAGTATTCTGATTTTTGATGGATTCAAAAACAATCAGCTCTAATTGAAAAGCACAGGCTCTTGTCCACTGTTATCCTTTAACGTTCTGGTACCATTACCTTCTGAGGTCATTATTCTGAGTATATGACAATGTGGTTCAGAATATATTATTAATAACATTCCTATATGTGAAATATTGTATTAGATGTTAAGATATAGCTTGTTGCATAATCATTCCTAAAATTGCATTCCAAAATCACTGAAGAGATAGGATATACATAATAGCTAATTGTGAAATGAGGAAAATGGGACATAAAAATAATTCATATTAAGAATCCTTTTTAAATAACCTCTATATACTAGGAATTTAGCAAGACAAAAGGGACATCACTCTCAATTCAATTAATATTCTTTTCAGAAAATGAAAATGTACACAATTGTTTTCAATAAATGACCAATGACATTTCAGATTAACATCAACTCAAAAGAACTGAATTTAAGTGAAGCAGATTTGCTTAAAGCCTTCAGTCTCATTCTTTCTTCCAGGGTCATGGAAGCCCAGTAGCAAGACAGAAGTCAAGAAAACTGGCTATATTTAATGCCAGACCAAGTTTTAAGTGCTCCACAAAGTTTTCTTCTGTTGCCTTTGTGGCCATTATAAGAAATTGTTTTTATTTGCTTATTTAACCAAGACATATCTTTACATGATTGGGATAGACATCTCCTAAACTTACTAAGAGGTCTGAGGTCCATCAGTTACCCTCAAACTGAGTTCAGCCCATCTGCTGAAATAGTTTTAATGTGGTGTGGCTGCTGTGCACGCTAAACTCTCTTAGAATTAGACATGAGCATTAAGTTAGGGTGTATGGAGTATTCAGGGAAGAGAAGCACGTCAGGTCTGAGGACTTGCTGAGATCTGTTCAGGACTGCTCACCAAAATGCAAAATATATTTGTGAAGTAAAAAAAAAGGCAGGTAACATGACCTAGAAGGAAAAGAACCAGCCATCCTCTGAGTCAGGGAAAACTGGGTTCATATCATAATTCTAACTCATATGAGCTATGTGACCCTGAACAAATCATTTAATATCTCATTCTCCCATGGAACTCTCTTTAGAGTTTCACATTTATAACTATAAGCTGCAAAACAGGTATTGAAATGCATTAGAAAGAGGAGTTTGTTCCTTAGAAGTTTCCTATATCAGGGTAGCTAAATGGCACAGTAGATCTCTAGAGCATTGCCCTGAATTCAGGAAGACTTGAATTCAAATGCAGACTCAGACATTTAAAACTTCCTAGCTGTGTGACCCTGGGCAAGTCACTTAACCCCAACTACCTCAGCAAAAAAAAAAAAAAAAAAAGGAGAGAGGGAGAGAAGTTTTCTATATCAATAAAATCACAACTCAAATTCAAGAAACAAATAAATTTTAAAAAATTAGTAAATGAATGATTAATGACAGAAGAATTTAAGAATGAGTAGACTCTATGATTCAAACATTAGAAAGTAAATGAAAATGAATAAATCAATGAATGAATCAGCAAATAGATGCAAACTCAAGGTAATTTGAAGTAAATGCATTTAACACACCATGTAAGTTACATTATATTCTTAGTATCACTTACAAGCCAAGAGTTTTTCAAGGGTTAATTCATACCCCACTATTCTTGATCGTGTCAGGTGTATTCTCTTCCAAAATTTCCATTGTATCTATTTATCAATTATTAGTTTCTCATCATCATCCTTTAAAAAAAATCAGAGACTTCAAAACTTGAACATTAAATATAAGAATATTTTCCATATCATTCCCAAAAACATGATCATCAAGATTATAGATAAAAATCTTCAATGAATGGGAATGCAGTATCATCTGAAATAGTTCATTCCTCTTTTGAATGGCTCTTCTTTTTAGGACATTTCTGCCTTGAATTGAGCTAAAACTTATCTTTCTAAAAGTTTTAGCTATTATTTCTAGTTTCAATTTAAATATCATTTATTGGATAGTTATTGATAGGTATTGTTTGTATGAAAAAAACAAAATAAAAAATAACTAAAAGGAATTTTACTGTGGATTAAGAAAAACTTGTTTTTTTTTAAATATGAAAGTACTCTAGATATTAGCAAATATGTCATTTCTCTCATTTCCCCCCTTTTAAAGTTTAAAATCCTTTCTTTCTGGTGATCCTTGCATGCATTGTTCTTTCACAATTTTAGATTCATCTTGTGGATGAGATCTAGCATAATATCTGTGATTGACCCAATCCCCAGGTATGATCCAACTATATGTTAACTCAGTAGAATATTATCTTCATTTTTCTGAATACTTTAATCCTTTCAATGTTTGTTTTCCTTGATGTAAGAAACCCCTTCAATGATGCAAATCTCAACCCATGTGAACCTTTTAATCTTGCTCAGTTCTTCTATATATTTTTCCTTAAATCCTCTCCAAGTCATCCATTCATTGAATATAGTAGGTGTTTTTTCCTGCACCCTCATATGCCATATGAATATCCATGGAGCATGTGCATTGTCCAGAGAATAAACCCTGAATCTTGCTAAAAAGCCAGCATACTTTTTATTTTAGTCATACTCTGATGACATTCTTTATATCACTGCTTTTTGCTTTCCTGGTTAGTAATCTTTGAAGGCTACTTCTACCTATCATATGCTTTTTCATTACACTTTGGATTCAAATTCCATTCTTAATAGACTGATATTCAGTGATTCATACTGATTACATGTCACTTTTAGAATTTTTTTATTATAAGTATGTTCTGTTATTTCCTCTTCCTATTCAATTCTGGACTGAGTTCATTGTCCATTTTCTTTCCCACTACAACTACTTCCTAATTAGTCTAGTCTTCTCAGCCTGGGATTGCTATACCAAACTGTGACCCAGATAGTCTGTAGTCTGAGAGCTCTAGAAGCAGTAGCTGCTGTTGCTTCAGTGACTCCAAAGTCATGCTCCTGATTTATGGGCGTAGAGGTTGTGCTTGTGTGGCTTATGTTGAACTACTCCACTGTCACCCTAATGGGAAAGACTTTACCAATGACTTCTAGATAGTCTTTAGCATCTGTAGACTGAGAGATTGGAAAGTGTTTCTGCTGCCACTAATTCAGTCACCTAGTGGCCTGTTCCTGGTTTGCTGAGGCCAGATCTATGTTGGCTTGGCCTATGCTAAACTGTATTCCACTCCCATTCTAGTTCAGGAGACCTTTCTTGCAGACCTCTTGTTTTCTTGGCCTGGAATGTTGTTTTACTTTTTTTGGTAGGTTCTGTAGCTCTAGAATTTATTTAGAGTCATCATTTAAAGATATTTGGAGGGGTTTGAGGAAAGCTCAGGGAAGGCCTTCCTCTGCCATCTTGACTTGTCCCACTAATCCAAGAAAATTCCAAAAGATTGGTGATGGAAAATGTTATAAAAATCTTGAGAAAGAACTATGCTATTTTCACTTTTTAAATTTTCTTTCTCTTGATTTTTCCCTTTTGTTCTGATTCTTCTTTTACAACATGACTAATATGAAAATATGTTTAGCATGATTGTACATGTATGATCTATTTCATATTGCTTGCTGTCTTGGGGAGGGTTGGGGGAAAAAAGAGAAGAAAAATTGAAATGTAAACTTTTACGAAAATGAATGCTGAGAATTACTTTTACTATTAAGGGAAATAATAAATATACATTTTCACATATAAATGTATTGTTTAAATATGACAGTGAACTGAAAGCAAATTTGTCCCTAGAGCATATATTTGCACACAGGCAATATATGTATTTTTTGTTTTCCTAATTTCATGGGGGAAAATTTTTATATAAACTCAGGTAACAAAAATAATCATGTTCCATGACATAAGGGAGAAATCTAAGCTGTATGTACCCACAATAACAGAAAATAACAATTTTTGAAAGCCTGTGATAAGTTGTTTTTTTTAAATAGACTTTAGTTGTTATTAAAGAAACATTGAACAGAAATTAATTAACATAATCAAGTGGAACTTTGTGTATACTTATAGATATAGTGTACAGTTTAATAATAATAATAATAATTAGCATTTATATAGTACCAAATATATGCTATGCACTTTATAGACAATATATTATCTATGGAACTTATCTTAAAGGTAGATGTTGATTTAATCTCCATTTTATAGTTGAGAAAATTAAGGCAAAAATAAGCTAAGTAACTTGCCCAGAGCCACACAGAAATTATGTTACTGAGTTCAGATTTGAAATCAGAAATTTCTTACTCCAGAATTGTTGTTGAGACCATTGCACCACCTAACTATCTCTAAAGAGATCAATGTAAGAATATGTCTGTGGTGTGCTTTGTTTGTTTATTGGTTTTGTGATTACAGTTTTGTAGAACTCAAATTATTCTGACTTTTCTCCTTTATTTCTCCCTCTTGAATTAGTCTCACATTTCTCCTTTGTGTTACCCATATAGTGAATCTATGTAAGGAAACAACCTCCTGGCAGCTGCTTTTCTGACACCTGTTCATTGACCAGTAATGTCATTGATTGAATTTTCTTTGTTAGTCATCTGAGGCTCAGTCCTGCTCTACTTTGATTGAAACATTGGAAGTGACCCTGAAGAAAGCTGATCAAAGGTCAATAAATAGGGAAATTACAACCTTGGAGAAGGCTTGTGTCCCACTTTCCATTCACATTTCATTCAGTAGCAATGTTTCTTGCCTAATTTACTTTCGACCTAATGTATCCAGAGTGATGTAGGTGTTAGAGGAAATGTCGAAACCCTCAAGAATTCCAACGTGCTAAACCATGCTCTCTGCTATAGTAGCTTTCTCTTATAAAGTTGACTTTGAAATTATCTTTTTTGTAATGTTGCAATGGTTATGAGATCAAGCTTTCATAATCTTATGACAAAGATGGAGATTAGGAATAAATACAAAATTAATTTAGTGATATTAGTTTTTATCTCTTTGCAAAATCTCTTCTGGGAAATTTTAAAGTATTCTTGTAATCTCTGATTAAATTTGAGGACATCTATGATTATATGCCTGTTGGGTGATTTTTATTGGTTTAAAAATGTGCTGTACAAAAATGCCTCATATCCATTATTTACATTCCCAGGAATCTTCTGTGTTGCCAAAATAGAGGATATTATTTCCTCTACTTTTCTGGCAGCTTAAGCTCTTTAATTTTAATTTAACTCTCAGTGGGAAAATATGTATTTTCCCCTTCTATGAAAGGACAATCAACTAAAACTGTATCTGAGGTCATACTTTCTAAGACCCTGAAAACGAGATTTTAATCTAATTAGGCAGTGAAATAATGATTATTTCAACGGAACAGAGCCAAAATTAAACTCGAATAAAAAATTTCAGTATTTAGATTCCCCCAAATCCCTCATATCTAGTCCTACAATTATGAGGACTCAGAAATACAAATAATGACATTCATACTGCAATTTTAGTGAGTGAACAAGATGAACAAGACTGTCTGGATAATCTTTTGTCATAGTTTTCATTAGAAACTATAACTCCATATGTTGTAACCTAAGTGAAAATAAGTTCTCAGATGTCATCCAATCTGCATGTTTGCAATCAGGTCAGAATTGAGGAATTTTATTTTGTGTTTGTTAGTTTTTTTGTTTTTGTTTTTAATTTGTGCTTTTCATTATGAAAAAAAATCAAGATTCAAGTGAAACTCTGGAATTTATGAGTCTTTAGCTTCCACCCAATATTCACAACTATGATGGACTCCAGAATATAGATTTGACTATACAAATCCTACTGAACACCTGTGTTGAATTTAATTTAATTAAAAAAGTACCTTTTGGATACTGACACCATACCAGTCAGTGCTGAATATTGATCCTAGGATGTTAATCACAGCACAGCATGCTTTCAGGGTTTCCTCTTGCAAAATCTCAGACTTGAGAATACTAGATGAGCAAGGGAGGAAAATGCACAGTTACCTCAGTTCTCTCTTTAGCTCAAAAATTGGTGTTTTTCACTCCTAGGGGATGTTTTTCACTACAGAGTGTTACTTTATGTATGTATGAAATACATACATAGAAGCTGAGGAGTCAGATAAATTCAATTTTTTAAAGATGTGAAAATATGATTAACCAGAAATCCAGGACACTACCAACAATGATTTTATTGTAAGAAGTAGCAAACAATTTCATTCAAGAGACATCTAAAGGGAAAGGGAGATGGGAAAATCATGTGGTAGGATTTATTTAGTCCATAAATATACAAACATTGACATACTTAGAATACAAATAATTTGAAAGGTTGCTATATGCATTAATGAATAAATTATTCCCATGGATTAAATTCGTTTTGATTAAAAAAAGCACAAAGTAAAGTGGGGTACAAATCAGAAATGAAATGTAGTTTTACAAGTGTACATACAAATAAGCCACATAAAACTTAAAAAAACAATGGAAGATTTAAATCCAGAATTAAGATTTTCTCTTCATCTTGACTATTTCACTTTCACCTGCCAGACTGTGTTTGGGCACCAATTTGCATCTGCCTGATCTACACATACCAAGTCGAGTGGAAAATTGAATCAGTAAACTGGATAATTCAAGGGGAGGGGGAATAACTTCCACTGCTGCCCCTGAATTCCGTTGAAATTTTCAATAGATGTGCTGTATTCTTTCTTTTCTTTAGTACATATGACTACTGCAACTTGCAATAGCTCATAGAAATGAGGATCATTGGCAATTTGGAAAGCAGATATTGAAATCAAGAATTCACTGTTCATCTTGAAAATGGGTCCATGATCTTCACTATGAAATTTGTCTTCTGAATTTTCTGTGATTTCACCTCAGATGATTGGACAAATTGGATATATATGTATATATATATATATATATATATATATATATATATATATATAAGCTTGTTTGAGAGTCTTTTTATGACTTCATTATGGAAGCAATGTATAAGAATATTGATACAAAACACAAATAATATTTATGCTTATTGAGAGACCTTTCTTTTCTTTCCATTTCATAGAATTTCCAAGCATGTGTTAAGCTATATCTTTGTATCTGCAACCAGTTAATAAGGACAAAATTGGTTAATTGTGGGAAGGATTTGCAGGAAGTTTCTCACAGAAAGCAAGAGAATGCTTACGCTTCTACTTCACATTAATTGATAATTTTTGAACTCTTTACATCTGCAGGTGTGTTGAATGGAATAATAAAGAGCAATAATTGTGATGTTCTCTCGTATCCAGATTTCTCAGAATCACAAGAATTTAATTTGTAAGGAAGTTGAGCAGCCATCTAGTTGAATTGTGTTGGAAAAAGACTTCCCTCTATAATATATATGAAAAGAGGTCATCAGCTTTTGATTAAAGACCTCCTTTAACGGTAGACCAAGTATCTTCTAATTCAGTAGATTTCAAATTTGAATACTCTTAATTATTAGAAAAAAATCCTAATAATATCACTTACCTATCAATTGTTCTTAGTTTGATTTTTTGGAGCCAAGCAGAACAATTCTAAACACTCATACAGAACATCCCTAGAAATAATGAAAGACAATTATCATCTTCAACTTCTACTCTTACTCTTATCCCTTGACTGTTCTTTATTACTTAGAAGATAACTCCTCCATTTCAGTGAATTTAAATTGAGATAGGAAAGAGTCACAACAGGACACATATTTAGAAAACCACAAATTATCACTACATGATATTGTATTTTATATTTTTGTTAGCATTGCCAAATAAATTTTAATCTAATTAAATTAACACTTGATAGTTTTGAGGACCTAATGTAAACTATCAAGAAGCTTGGCACCTTTGCTCTCTCCCTTTCTAAATATGTTTTTGGTTCTCTAAGTGTCCACAAATGGACATGTTGATGAATCGTGATATAGTCCAATGAAAAGAGGAGGGAAGAAAAAAAGGGAACTAATATTTTAAATTTGAAATATGTTCCATGAATTTTGTTAAAGCACTTTACAAAGACCTCATTTAGTCTTAGAAACAATTTTGTGAGGCAGATATTATTATAATCCTTATCTTATAGTTGAGGAAACTGAAGCAAATTAAAGTAAAATGAATTGCCTAAATCACATAATGGGAAACATCTGAAGTTGGAATTAACTGACATCATCTTGATTCTAGACTTAACGTTCTCTCCACTGTAGATCCAGTGGGAAGACCAAAACCAAGGTCTGAATCTTAGGTTTATAAATACAATGTGTGACATCTTGATAAAGAAGGAAAAAGAAGATGATGAGAGAGAGAGAGGAGGGAAGGAGGGAAGAAGGCAGGGAGACAGAGACTTTAGGAGTTTATAAAATAAAGTTTAGTATTAAAATTGATTACCATTAAAATCCTACAACAGAGTACTCAGATTAGGATGAAGCTTTCATCTTCTGTTTAGGAGTGTAATTCTCTGATTTAACAAAATTATGTGTATTTTCAGCTAGCTACTGATATTCCATTTGAGTTGTACCAGTATTGAATAAATAAACAGGCAAGTAATAAAATACAACAATGATTTTAATGGTCTTGTATATAAAATTAAAATCAATACATAGCAATGACTAAAGAAATAGGAAACAATCATAAAAGAGATTGTTAGAAAAATGGCATAAGTATGGAGAACTGAGGAGAATAAAACCTTTCATGGACAGTCAAAATGCAGAAGCTTCCCAACTTTCTGATTATGTAGTATGAATGCAATGTTAATTGCTGCTGTTCTATTTTTAGTCTCACTCCATATTCCCCCTACTAATGATTCACTCTACTCTGCCCCTTCTAGAAGGGTGGATTCTTCTTGAGGACCTGGTTACCTTTGTGCAGTCATTCAAACTTTCAATCCATAAGAGCTCTACCACAAAGGAAGCCTTGGAAGAATTCTGACTTCATTCAATTTAAAAGAGAATTTGATCCTTCCATAATTAAAAATCTTAAAATTTCAAACTGTCTTTCAAACATTTTTCCCCTTTTACTTCTGGGAAACTGTGTGAATGTATCTCTATGTATCTATATCCAGTAATTCAAATTGTCACATCCTGTGTCATTCTTTTAAAATATTTATTTAAAGTGTTTTCAATCATAATATCTCTTTATATACTAATAAAATAGCAGAGCAACATTGTTATTCAAAAAAAAATATTTATTTAATTGAACAAAACCATTTATGTATTAAAAACATTCATTTTCTTTAAATATTGGACTCCAAATTCCCACCCTTTGTCCCAACATTCCTCCTTAAAAAGCCAATGTTTGATATCAATTATACACATTGCAAAAGAAAATAATAAAAATACCCAAGAAAAATTAGGAGACTTTTTTAAAAGTATGATTCAATTTGAATTCATATTTCATAAATTATCTCTCTGGAGGTTGATATATATATATTTTTTTCAAATCATGCAAACTTTGCAATTGTCTTAAATTATAGTATTGATCATAGTAACTTGTTATTTCACATTCAATCATCCTAGCACTATTACAGTTACTCTGTACAATGTTTTTCCAGTTCTGTTCATTTCACTTTGAATAAGTTCATAAATATCTTCCCATGTTTTGCTAAAAATGCCAATCTGATAAGCAAGAGGTGCTACCTCACAATAATTTAAATGTGCATTGCTCTAATCAGTAGTCATTTAGAACATTTTTCATGTGACTATTAATGCTTTCATGTCTGTTGAAAATTGTCTCTTCATATTGATTACCTGTCAGCTAGAAAATGACTCTTATTTTTATAAATTTTGTTCTGTTTCTTATATAACTGAGAACCTTAGACCTTTATCAAAGAAAGTTGCTAAAAAAATTCTGCCCCCCCCCATTTCTGTTTTCCTTCTAATTTGGGTTGCACTAGATTTATTTGTGCAAAACCTTTTTTTTTTCAATTTCATGTAATGAGAATTATCTGTTTTATATCCTGTCATTCTCTTTATTTCTTGTTTAATCATAAACTCTTACTTTATCCATAGAACAGACAGGTACATTTTTCTATGCTCTCTTAATGCACTTATAATATCATTTCTTTTATTTTCTAAATCATTTATCCATTTTGAATTTATCTTGGTATACTATATGAGATAATGCTCTATTCCTATTTTCTGCCAAAGCTCTCTCCAGTTTTCCCCAAAAAATTTGTTAAATGTTGTCTTCCTGTCCAAAAAGCCTGAATTTTTCAGATGATCAAACACTATTTTATGTTCATTTAATAATGTTTTATGTATTTAATAAATCTACTTATCCTTTAATCTATTTCTTTGCCAGGATCTGATAGTTTTGATGAATATAACTTTGTAATATAATTTGAAATCTGAAAAGGTAGAGTGCCTTCCTTCACATTTTTTCCTTCATTCTTTTGACATTTTTAATCTTTTAATCTTTCAGATGAACTTTATTCTTGTTTTCCTAACTTTATAAAATAATTCATTGTTTGTTTGAGTGGTGGGAGACTGAATAAAGAAATTAACTTATGTAGAACTGTCATTTTATTATATTGTTTCAGTCTCTGCGAGCAACAAATATTTTCTTAGTTGTTTAGGTTTGACTTTATTGTGTGAAAAATATTTTGTAATTGTGTTTATATATTCCTTGCATGTTTCTTGGCAGGGAGATCCCAAAGTATTTCATATTGTTTGCAATTACTTGAAATGGATTTATTTTTGCTGTATCTTATTATTGGAATTGTTATTTTTGTAATATGCAAAAATGCTGGTGATTTTTGTGACCTTATTTTATATCCTGAAACTTTGCTAAAGTTTTTTAAACTATTGTTTTTAGTTGTTCTTCCAAGGTCTTCTAAGCAGACATCATATCATCTGCAAAAGTAAGAGTTTTGTTTTCTTATGGTCTATTCATATTTTTTCAATTCTTTTTTTTCTTATCCAGATTTCTCTTACTATATTGAATAATAGTGGTGAAAATGGGCATCATTATTTGAGGCTTCTTTTATAAAATGACTAATATAGAAATATTTTACATGATTGCATATACAACAGCTATTTTAGATTGCTTGCCATCTCAAATTGGGGGAAAGAGAAGAAGAGAGGAATAGATTTAAAAAAAATTCTTTTAAATTTTAATTGGGGAAAAATAAAATGTTACTTTAAAATTGATATCTATACTTCATCTCTCATATTATTGAGAAGAATTCTAGGTTTTCTCTTTTGCAAACAATACTTGGTTTTAGATAAATAGTACTTATCATTTTAAGAAAAGCTCTAGGAGAGTACAGTCAAGATGATGAAGTAAAAACTGAGACCTGTCTGAGCACCCTCCCCAAAAAACCCTTTAAATACTTTTAAATAATGAGTCTAGATGAATTTTAGAACATCAGAAAAGACAAAAAAATGCAGTTAAACAATTTTCCAGTCAAAGATAACTTAGAAAGTTTATCACAAAAGGTCTGTTGTGCCAAGGTATGAGTGCAGTGCAATCTGGGAAAGGCTGCTCTCATAAGAGTAGAGGCCCCAGTAAACCAAGAGCAGATCTTGGGATCTTTGAATCAGTGGCAGCATTGGTTGTTTCCAGACCTCTCAGCCCAAAGACACCAAAGATGACTTAGAAGGTCAGCATAAAAGGTTTGTTGCACGATGGTACTAGGGACCTGGCCCCAGCAAACCAGGATTGAATTCCAGGAGCCAATGAATCAACAGAATCAGCAGAAGCAGCAGCAGCAATTAGGGCTTCCAGAGTTCTGAACCCACTGATGATGAGAATTGAACTGTTATGAGCCAGAACTTGAAACAAGGTGTTAAGTCATTGGAATTGATAGAAACATTGCTTATGTTTACACTTTTGAGAGTTCACACATTAGATCACACTTTAAGAGAATTTACACATTAGAGATCACACATTAGAATTCACAAATTCGGGAGATTCACAAGTCAGAAACCCACAATCCCACTCTCTCAGAGGAAGAGCCAATCTTTGGGTTCACACTTTTAAGAGATCATATATAAGAAGCTCCTGGAGTCAGTTGTAAAGATTGAGAGCCAGGAGTCAGTTGAAGAGATTGAAAGCCAGAAGAATCAGTTTAGGAGATTGAGAAGCTAATCTGCAGTTACGCAGAAGTGGGGATTTGGAAGAAGAGAGGCTGAAGCTGGCAGAGGCAAAGGACTAGCAACAAGAGCTCTTGGAACTAAGAAAAGCTAACCAGGCTATTTTGAAGGAGACAATAAAGATTTGGATTTTAACTCCTGGCTGCATTTGAGATGATTATTGATCTGAATTGAAACTAAGGCTGCCTCCAGAAACCTCCCCAAGAAACCTGCTCCCAGAGAACGATTATATTTGAGAAAAGAAGAATACAACATTGAACAGCTCATTAGAAAGAGATTACAGACATCTCTTTGCTAACACCAAGGCACACTTCTGTTGTTTTACCCATACCCATATCTAGGCTGCAGTTCTGGCTCACAGTCCTAGAGCAAAGAGGAGCACTAGTACAATAAATCTCATAGCCACAGTAAATAAGGGTGTCTTCCATAGCTCCAGGGAACAAAAGGGTGATTTTGGTCACTCACAGACCAGCTCATAGATCCCGAGAATAATAAACCCACTTCTCCTTGGATCATCACACCTTGGAATGGATAACTTTATAGGTTGATGCAGAGAATCAGGAGGATCTGTTCAAAATTGTTTTCCATGTAAATGGGGGAAATATAAAATAAACAAAATAAATAAATAGAAAAGCTCCACTTGCTATTTTGCCTATATGATTTAAATAGTAATGGGTGTTATATTTTATCAAAGCCTTGTTCTTTAATTAATGATGTAATCATTAAAAAAATTAGAAACAGGGATAGCCATTCTGATCTCAGACAAAATAAAATCAAAAGATAAATCTAATTGAAAAAGATAAGGAAGGATAATACATCTTATTAAAAAATACCTTAGATGATGAAATTGGATCTACTGGGGTGGAGCCAAGATGGCAGAGTAAAGCCAGGAAGCTGCTCAAGCTCTATCAGTTTCTCTTAAACCACACGAAACCAAAGCCTTTGAATAGAATCAGAGAGAATGAAACCACTCTCCAGCTCAAGCTAGATTGGAGGAACTTCAAGACACGTTATTCTCACTAGCATAAAAGGGGTATGCATCCCAGTGTAGACAGAGTTTGGGAAAACTGTGAGAAAGTCTTAATCACAGCAGATCAACAACTAAGACTTTTGGACCTGGCTCAGTAAAGAAGCAAACTAGAGAAGCAGCCCCCAGTATCAGCTCAGAAGTTGGGACACTAGATAATTTCCTGGAAAGAACAGGTAAGGCTACCCCTCTTGGGAGCAGAACATCAAACATAAGGGATCCCTATGCTCAAAGCAAAGGTTCAGAGCTACAAAGAAATTTTGAGAGAATGCTCCCATTACTCCAGGAGCAGAAATAAACCATAAAAGTAAAAAAAAAGAAAGAAAGAAAGAAAAAGAAAAAGAAAAAAGAAATTCCAAAGAAAAGCAAAGGAGCAAGAGACAGTTAAGAATATTGACCATAAAAAGTTACTATGGTGATAGGGAAGACCAAAGCACCAAGTCAGATAAGGACAAAATGTTTGTAGAGGAAGTTGCAAAGAGTGATATGAATTGGTCTAAAACCTAAAGAGGTTTCTAGGAAGTGCTCATAAAAATCTTTAAAAAGCCAGTAAGAGAGGTAGAAGAAAAATAAGGGAAGAAATGATAATTATGCAAGAGAGTATCAATTGCATAAAAAAGGAAGGCAATTCCTTAAAAAATATAATTGGCCAATGCAAAAAAAAAAAAAAAAAAAAGAATCCACTGAAGAAAACAATACCTTAAAAAATAGAATTACTCAAATGGAAAAAAAAAGATGCAAAATCTAATTTAAGAAAAACACATATTAAAAAGTAGAATAGGGCAAAGGCAAACTAGTGACTCTATAAGATATCAAGAATCAGTGAAAAAAATTTAAAAAATTGAAAGAATGGAAGAAAATTTAAAATTCTCATTGGACAAATAGCTGATTTGGAAAAATACATCCTGGAGAGGTCAGTTAAAAATTATTGCTCTTCCTGAAGGCCATGCCAACAAAAACAAACAAAGAAGCAAACAAAAAAAAAAACCTGAATAGCAGAAAAAAGTTCCTGATGTAGAAACAGAGGAGGAAATAGTCATTTAAAGAATCTATCAATCACCTTTGAAAAGAGATCTCACAAAGAAAACCCCCAAGAACATTGTTGCAAAACTCCAGAACAATAATCTCAAGGAAAAAATACTACAAACTGCCAGACAACAGAATTCAGGTATCAAGGAAAAGCAGTTAGGATTACTCAGGATCTGGCAACATCTACAGTAAATGATCAGAGGGCTTGACATACCATATTCTGGAAAGCAAAGGATCTGCGGTAACAATTAAGAATTAAAAATCCAGTAAGACTGAAGGGAGCAGATGGATCTTCAGTTAAGCATGAGACTTTCAATCATTTGTATTGAAAAAAAACCCCAAAACTAAGTAGAAAATTTAATCTTTAAACAGAGTACTTAATAGAAGCATAGAAAGATAAACAAGGGAAAATATATATTATTTAAACGTTAAACTGTCTACATCCCTAGATGCAAAAATGATATCTGTAACTCTTGAGAACTGTATTTGTTATTGGGAAAGTTAAAGGGGACATCACATTAAGGAAGGTTAGATTGTGAAAGGACTCTGACAGGATGATATCAAAGGAAAAAACGTTAAGGGGAAGAGAAAGGAAAGTATTGGGAGAAGAAGAAGGGGAGGTATAAAGGGACACCTAGATCACATGAAGAGGCACAAAAGACATATTACAATTGAGTTAAAGAAGGGAGAGCAATGAACATTATCTGAAGCTTTATCTCATCAGTTGTGGTTCAAAGAGGGAATAACTTAATCATTTAATTGAGTATATAAATTTATTTTACCCTAAAAAGAAGTAGGATGAGAAAGAGGAAAGAAAAGGGATGGGCTGGATTAAAGGAAAGGTAAAAACACTAAGAAAAAAGGATAAGAGAAGAGGGAAAGGATGATAGATTCTAGGGCAGGTAGTGAATGGGGTGGGTTAAAAACAACACACTACTAAGGAGGGACAAGCTGAAAAGAGAGAAAAGTAAATATAGGGGAGAAAAATGGATGGAGGGAAACACAGAGCTGGTAATAATAACTGTGAATATGAATGGGTATCAGTACTATATACACATCAGTAACACATGGATGAAATGGTATAGCATCCAAATTTTTAGAAAAAATGTTAAGTGAGTTACAGGGGAAAAATGGTTACAAAACTGTCTGAGTGGGGAAACTCAAATTCTCTATCCTAGAAATAGATATTTTTAATCGCAAAATAAACAAGAACACAATTAAGATATAAATAGAATTTTAGAAAAGTGAGATATAAAATCTATAAATATTGAATGGGGATAGAAAAGACATTTTTCTTGGAGGTTCATTGAGTCTACAAAAATTGTTCATGTATCAGGGCATAAAAACATCCCAACTAAATGCAAGAAAGCAGAAATATCAAATACATTCCTTTCAGATCATGATGCAATAAAAATATGTATAATAAATGCCCATGGAAAGATAGACAAAGAGCTAATTTGAAACTAAATAATGTGATCCTAAAGAATTTATGGTTCAACAGCAAATCATAGAAATAATAATTTTGTCCAAGTGAATGACAATAAGGAGACCACATATGAAAAGTTATGGAAGGCAGCCAAAGAAGTTCATTGCGGAAATTTTATATCTCTAAATGCTAACAAACAAAAAAGAGAAACTGAAGATCAATGTATGAGGCATGCAATTAAAGAAACTAATGAACAAATTAAAATTCCTAATTAAATTCTAAATTAAAAATGCTGAAAATCAAGAAAAAATAATAAAAAAAGAAAACTATTGAACTAATGTAACTAAATACTTGTTTTAGAAAAAAGATAAAGTGGTTAAAGTGGTTAATTTAATTAGGAAGGAAGAATATAGACAAATTAACAGTATCAAAATTGAAAAAAAATGAATTCAACACGAATTTAAAAAATAATTAGGTCTTATTTTCCCAAGTGTATTCCAGTAAATCTGACAATCTGTGTGAAATCTGTAGCAATTTATGAAAAAAAATTAATTACTTGGGTTATTAGTAGAGAAAATAAAATATTTGAATAGCACCATTTTAGAAAAAGAGAAAGAATGAGCTATCAATGAACTCCCTAAAAAAATAATCTCCAGGGTAAGATGGATTTACAAGTAAATTCTACCAAGCTTTAAAGAATATTCATTCCAGCATTATATAAACAACTCAGAAAATTAGGTGAAGAAGGATTCCCACAAAGTTTTCTTTTCTTTTCTTTTTTTTTTTTTTTTTTTGACACAGACAGGATTGTTGACCAAACTAAGAAGAGCCAAAATAGAGAAAGGAAACTATAAACTAATTTATGTAATGAATATTAATACAAAAATTTTAAATAAAATTTTAGCAAAGAGATTGCATTAATTTGTTACCACTATAATACACTGTAACCACATAGAGTTTATATTGGGAATGCATGGCTGGCTCAATATTAGGAAAGCTATCAGTATGCTTGATAATATCAATATTAACAGAAATCACAAGCTACCTCAATAGAAAAGCCTTTTGATGCACTACAGCACCCATTCCTATTAAAAAAAAAAAAAAAACAAACAGGGATGGGAATAGTTTTTTTTTTTTCTTAAAATGAAGATCAGTATCTGTCTAAAACTATCAGAAAGCATTATCTGTACTAGAGTTAAGCTAAAAGCATTCCCAGTAAGATCAGGGATAAAATAAGGATGTCCATTTTTATCCCTTATAAACAATATTGTACTAAAAGTATTAAAGTTATCAATAACAGAAGAAAAAGAAATTGAAGGAATTAGAATAGTCAAATAGGTAACAAACCTATTACTCTTTGCAGGTGAGATAATTGTATACTTAGAAAATCTTAGAAAATGAAAAAAAACCTACTTGAAACAATTAACTTTAGCAAAGTTACAGGATATAAAATAAACTCACATAAAAAAATCAGCATTTCTATACATTAGCAACAAAGCCTATTTGCAAGAGATAGAAAGAGAAAAATCCCTTTAAAACAACTATAGGCAATATAAAATATTTGGGAGCCTACCTGCAAAGATAACTTCAGAAACTATATGAATAGACTTATAAAATACTTTTCATGCAAATAAAGTCAGATCTAAACAAGTGGAAAAATATAAATTATTTATAGGTTGTCTGAGCTAATATAAGAAAAATGATAATTCTACCTAAATTAATTTATTTATTCAGTGCCTTTGCAATCAAAATACAAATAAAAAAGCAATCATAGTGCTAGAAAAAATAATACTTTTTGGAAGAACAAAAGTCAAGAATATCAAGTGAATTAATAGAAAACAAATTCTTAGGAAGATAGCCTGTGTCAGATCTAGAACTACAATATAAAGCAGCAATCATTAAAACTAGTTGGTGGTAGCTAAGAAATAAAATAATGTATCCATTTAATACATTTAATAATATACACAAGATAAAGTTTTCAATGACCATAGTAATCTATTATTTCATAAATCTAAAGGCTCCAGCTTTTGGAATAAGAATTTATTATTTGACAAAAACTTCAAAAACTGTAAAATAATATGGCAGAAACTAAGCACTGACCCGCATCTCACACTCTATATCAAGATTAGGTCAAAATGAGTCATAAAAATTGCTGGGAAAATTGGAAACTAATATGACAGAAACTAGGCATTGATCCACACTTAACACCGTACACCAAGATAAGGTCAAAATGGGTTCATGACCTAGGCATAAAGAATGAAATTATTAATAAATTAGAGGAACATAGGATAGTTTACCTCTCAGACCTGTGGAAGGGGAAGGTCTTTATGACCAAAGCAGAACTAGAGATCATTACTGATCACAAAATAGAAAATTTCGATTATACCAAACTGAAAAAGTTTTTGTACAAAGAAAACTAATGCAGACAAGATTAGAATGGAAGCAATAAATTGGGAAAATATTTTTACAGTCAAAGGTTCTGATAAAGGCCTCATTTCCAAAATATATAGAGAATCGACTCTAATTTATAAGAAATCAAGCCATTCTCCAATTGATAAATGGTCAAAAGAGATGAATAGACAATTCTCAGATGAAGAAATTGAAACTATTTCTAGCCATATGAAAAGATGCTCCAAGTCATTATTAATCAGAGAAATGCAAATTAAGACAACTCTGAGATACCACTACACACCTGTCAAACTGGCTAGAATGACAGGGAAAGATAATATGGAATGTTGAAATGGATGTGGGAAAACAGGGACACTAATAATACATTGTTAGTGGAACTGTGAATACATCCAATCATTCTGGAGAGCAATTTGGAACTATGCTCAAAAAGTTATCAAACTGTGCATACCCTTTGATCCAGCAGTGTTACTACTGGACTTATATCCCAAAGAGATCATAAAGAAGGGAAAGGGACCTGTATGTGCATGAATGTTTGTGGCAGTTCTCTTTGTAGTGGCTAGAAATTGGAAACTGAGTGAATGCCCATCAATTGGAGAATGGCTGAATAAATTGTGGTATATGAATATTATGGAATATTATTGTTATATAAGAAATGACCAGCAGGATGATTTCAGAAAGGCCTGGAGAGATTTATTTACAGGAACTGATGCTGAGTGAAATGAGCAGGGCCAGGAGATCATTATACACTTCAACAGCAATACTATATGATGATTAATTCTGATGGACCTGGCCATCCTCAGCAATGAGATGAACCAAATCAGTTCCAATGGAGCAGTAATGAACTGAACCAGCTACACCCAGGGCAAGAATTCTGGGAGATGACTAAAAACCATTACATTGAATTCCCAATCCCTATATTTTTGCCCACCTGCATTTTTGATTTCTTTCACAGGCTAATTGTACAATATTTCAGAGTCCGGTTCTTTTTGTACAGCAAAATAACGGTTTGGTCATGTATACTTATTAATCTAATTTTATATTTTAATATATTTAACATCTACTAGTCATCCTGCCATCTGGGGGAGAGGGTGGGGGGAGGGAGGGGGAAAATTGGAACAAGAGCTTTGGCAATTGTCAATGCTATAAAGTTACCCATACATATAAACTGTAAATAAAAGGCTATTAAAAAAATAGAAAAAAAAAATGGCTCATAAAGCAAGATACCATAAGTAAATTAGGAGAGCAAGGAATAGTTTGCCTATCAGATCTATGGAAAAGAGAAGGGTTTATAACTAAACAATAGACAGGGTATATTAGGAAATGCAAAATTGATTTTTATTACATTAAATTAAAAAGATTTTGCATATACCCACACAAACAACAACAATGCAACTAAAAGTGGAAGGAAAGCTGAAAGCTAAGAAACAATTTATAGATAGATAGATGTGAATAACTTAGATACAGATAGAAATAGATATATAAACATATTTATAAATCACTGAGTCAAATTTATAAGAACACAAGCTATTACTCAAGTGATAAATGGATAAATGATAAATCTCAAGGATATAAGTGGATAGTTTTTAGAAATTAAAGCTGTCTATAGTCTTATAAAACTGCTCTAAATCACTTTTGTTTAGAGAAATGCAAGTGAAAACAACTCTGAGGTACCACTTTATACCAATCAGATTAGTTAATATGACAGAAAAATAAAATGATAAATGTTGAACAGGATATGAGAAAATCAGAACACTAATGCGTTTTCAGCGGAATTGCAAACTGACTATTATGGAGTGCAATTTGGAACTATGTCCAAGGAGATGTAAAACTTTGCATACCTTTTTACCAAGTACCACCACTGCTATATCTTTGTTGAAAATATATCCTAAGAAGGGGAAAAGCCAATATGAACAAAATTATTTATAATATCTTTATTCTTGGTGTCAAAGAATTGCAATTTGTGGATGTACCCATCAATTAAGAAATATCTGAACAAATTGTGGTATATAAATGTAATAGAAGAGTATTTTTCTATAAGATTTCATAAAATAATTAGAAAGATTTATATAACTGATGTTGAGTGATGTGAGAAGAACCAGAACGTTGTATACAATAACAACTTTGTGAAATGATAAACTATGAAAGACATAGCCCTTCTCAATACTACAAATATCCAACACAGTTCCAAGGGATTCATGAAAAATGGTGACCATATCCAGGCAAAGAATCAAGGAATATGAATGCAAAAGGATACACACTATTTTTATTTATTTTTTTAAATTTCTAACCACTCTCCCTTCTTTCTTTTTTTTCACAATACACCTAATTGGGCATTATGTTTAACACAATTATACACATATAAGCTATTAGATTGCTTGCTTCCTTGGGGAGGGATGAGTGTAGGGAGGGAGAGAGAAAAATATGGACCTGAAAATATTACAAAGATGAATGTCTATATATCTTTATATGTAATTAGAAAATATAATATTACTAAATAAAAAAATTGACATGTTATACCATTTGAGACATATAAGATTAGTACTGATAATTCTTGATTATCCATGGTGCCTTTTACCAAGATATAGTTTCTTCAACTATCCAATTTACTTTGTTTATTTTTGCTTTTGCTTCATCTGAGATAATGATTGGTACCCCTGTCTTTGTAACTCCTCTTGAGTCATGATGACTTCTGCTTCATCCCCTTAATTTAGTTTTCTGTGTGTCACTCCATTTCAAATGTGCTAACTATAAACAACATAGATTCTGGTTTCTAATGGATTCCACTATCAGCTTCCATTTTATGAGTTAATTCTCTCAATTCACATTCACAGTTAAGATTATTAATTGTGCAATTCCTTTTATTCAATTTATGCTTTTTATGCTTATTGCCTGCTTTCTCCCCTCTCACTTTTAAGGTTTTTTTTGTTTTTGTTTTTTTTGCTTCTGATCAATCTACCATACCTTTATTCCATGCACTTTTTTACCTTTTCTCCTTTTTCCCCTAGTTCTCTGTTGGATAAGATTTGATTTCTTTCATCAACTGAGTTTGTGTATATTGTAAAATAGATGGACAGATAGATACATAAAGACAGACAGAGTTATATAAATATCATTAAATATATGTATGAGTATATGCATGTATGTATGAAAATTTGCTGAAAAATCTCTTCTTTTTTAATGAGGAATTTCACATGTGTACATATTTTATATATACATATGTGTTTGTACATACACATCCATATGTATTCTTCAGCAAAACTTCATAGGGGGAAAAAGACTTTTGGCTCCATTGTAATTATCAAAGGTTTTGGCCTATTAAGTAATATTTATTAACTTACCTACAGTCTTCCTGCCTCATTTTATCATGTAAATGTTCTTCAGTGTTATAGAGGGAGGGAATAGTTATTCTTGAGATTCCTTTCTTAATTCATTATAATTTAATTATTCCTATGTCATTTCATAGAGTACAAAAGAAAAGCCTGCCCTCTAGCAGGGTGTCATGATCTTAAGTAAGGGATGTCTCAGTTCAGTTTTGAGGAAAAGGACAGTAAGAATAACAAAATAGCAGTGTAACAGATGTTAAATGAAGTATGATATTCCTCTGGTTCTGGCCTTTGGTGTTATGATGTTTTATTCCAACATGGATTTTCTAGATGACAAATGTTGAAGCATTGTTTATTACTTGATGCATGTTCAGTGACAAAAGGCAAGGTGAGTGAAAGATGGCTTGAAAAATGTTAAAAAATAGAATGTGAAATTATAAAAGCAAGGGTAGTTTTCTCTAGTTGAGTATAAAACATATAGATAATTTCCCTCATATTCCTTTATTTTTATACTCTTCAAATGTTTTTATGCCTCTTCTTTTAGTTATTTAATTATTCTATCTTAATATGTAATGAACACAACTATAATGACAAAACCATAGTCTACTTGTAAACATTTCTGTATAATTATTATCTCTAGTTTAATGGTTGCTCTTCTACAGTTTGATATTACTTTATGTTATTATTGCAATCATATTTACACTATTAACAACTAAAGCAATAGCTGAATTTTGTGTTGTTGTAAGTTCAATAAAATATGTGACGTACTTTATTTGTTGGTTTTCCTATAAAGTTGATCTTGTTATTACACAGATTTGATGTAGGATATTGAAGAGGAAAGAGAGGGGACTACATTCATTAACAGATAAAATACAAGCTCTGGAGTCAGTAAGACCTGAGTTCAAATTTGGCCTCAGACTTTGGCTTTGTGACCTTGTGTAAGTCACATAAGCTCTGTTTGCCTAGAAGATGGGTAGGTAAATAAGTGGCTAAAGTACTGAGGATGTAATCAGTAATAACAGTTCAATTTCTTTGACACTAAGTCACTTAACCTGTGTTTGACTTAATTCACTGGAGAAGGAAATGGCAAACCATTTTTTTATTTTTGCCACATAGTCTCATGGATACTGTGGTGCATAGAATCATAAAGGGCTGGACATAATCAAAAGACTTAAAAACAATAGCAACTTTGGAGGAAACTGAGGCTTGGAAAGTTTAGGTTATTTGTTCATGTTGATGGAGTTAGTGTTGGAGTTTAAACCCATGAATGAGCAGAAGCAATCAAGTGCAACAAGAATTGAAAAACAGGAAAGGGTCAAGTTGTGAAGAGTTTAACGGCAAACAACAGAGTTTAAATTTGATCCTACAATCAATAGTTCCTTATGTGACTTTGAGTTACTCTTATAACCTTTTTCAACTTCAAATTGCTAAGTGGTAAAATTAAGAGGCTGGACTAGGTGATTGCTGATGTCTCATCCACTGTAAAATCCAATTAAATTTAACCAATAATGAATGCTCTGTCCTAAGCACAAATCCCTCAGTAAGGTGATATGGAGGATAGAGAGATAAATAAGAAACTGTCTCTGTTCAAAGGAATTTATAGTCTAGAAGAGGAGATAAAATATGTTTACAAATTACTAAATGACAACATAGAATGTGATAACTCCAGTAAGAAAGCTACAAATTATTATGAGAGTTCAGTGAATGGAGAGATTATTTCTGGCGAGAAAGATTTCATGGAAGAGATAATAATTGAACTAGTCCTTGTTGGAGAGATTGGAAATATGATAGTCAAAGAAGGAAAATAAGGACATCCTAGGAGGAGAGAATATTATTAACCAAGGGGCACTCAGACAAGTGCCATACAGTTTCTCTTTCCCTTATGTTTTGTGATGATAATATATTACATTTTTAAAGTGCCTCCAGATTGTAAGGAATTTTGTATAAATGATTGCATCCTAAGAGAAAATGCAAATATTTTTCATCTAAATTTGACGAATAAGAATATGGATACTCAGAGAAGTGAGTGACAGGCCTGAGATTACATAGTCATAAATGGTAAACCTCACTTAAGTATACTTCTGATTCTTAGTTGATTTCTAATTATTTTGCATTGTGATGCTGACTTCAATATTGTTCCTACTCAGTTAACCTGTGTCCTATTTTATACTCAAATATAAACTTTTTTTTTTTTATATTTGAAGCTTTTCACAACTTTTGCCTTCCTCCAGTTTTGTTCTTTTTATATCTTTGGTATTTTTTTTTCCTTTCTCACATGTTCTAAGTCCTAGTCATATTGACCAAATTGTTGTTCTTCACAGATAATACATCAACTCCAGTTTCCATTTTTTTTTTACATTTTTTTGTACCCTATACTTGTGATATTATTGATTCCTTCTTAATTTCTCTTTTTGACATCATTGGCTTCCTTTAAGTTCAAAAGCTAAATTCTGTAGAAAGCCTTTCTACTCCTACTTTCCCTTATGTACTAGCTGGTAATACCTTAACTTTTAAGATTGCATTCTATCTACTCTATATGTACTTGTTATAACAGCTAGAATACACAGGTACAAAGAATATGTAAATTATATATAAATATATATGCTCTATTTTAAATAAATAATAGCTAGTATATTTGTATATAAACATGCATTCTTATTTGTATATATACACAGACATATATAGAAAAATCAACATATATATATATATATATATATATATATATATATATATATATATATACAAATATCCATCTATTTATCTACCTTTCTATCTCTCTGTATGCTTTAGATAATTCTTAGGTTTGTGAAGCATTTCATCCTTATTATCCTCATTAAATCTGAGTTGTACTTTATAGATGAAAAGCTTAAGTGACAAAGAGAGGTTAAGTGACTGTCACAGGGTCTTACAAGCTAGTATGTTTAGAAAAGTGGTATGAATCAAGGTTGTTCTGAATCTAGGTCTGTGGTTTTATGCACTATACTATATACATGTTGTCTCCTCTATTGGAATATATCTCTTGATATTGAGAATTGATTTGTTCATATTTTCTTTGCTAGTCTGTTATCTACAACCACTTAATAAATTGTTTTTTAATTGATAAATCCAACTTACATAGAAAAGATAGCATTATAGAAAAGGTTCCTAAAATCATTTTGCTCCTTGTATATCTTATTTTATTTTTTGTCACTATTATCCTTGAAAATTAAATGGAATTAGGCACAGATTTTGCTACAAAAGCTAGATATTTTTTATTTTTTTTCTATATACACATTCATTCTTAGTAGGGAAATTATTCACCTTCCTTTAATGATGTTACCTTGACTTATGCCAACATTTAATTACATTTCAATTTCAGTGTTATGCTATGAATTAGTGATGATAATTCTCTGAATTCTTTTACTTGGTAAGATCAACTTCTTCCTTTTTTACTTCTACAGTTTGCTTAGGGTTTTCAGGAAAATCATATTTCCTTTTGTCATTTTAAATCTTGACTAGCTAATATTATTGGAGCTAATCCAGTACCCCAAATCCACCTCATCTAGTTTTTATTTACTAAAATAATCTGATGAGAATGTTCATAATGTCCAAAACAGGTTTCTCCTTATTGTCTCTCTTTCTTTCATTTTTATGTTTTTACATGATTTCTCTATGGATTTAAAAAATATTTCAGTATTAGTTTCATTACTTACCAATATCACCATTTGGTATTTTTATTTTCAAATCATAGGCTACCAAATTCTCTTTACCATTTAATATGTGATTTTCTGCAGGTGTACTTCTGCATCTATTGTTATTTTCTCAGTGTAAACATTAACAAAGATACAAATAGAATTGAATTTTTATTTGCTCCCAAACCCAGCAGATGGAATTATTTAATTTTCAAATGTTTAAAAGAGTTTTTCTCATTATCTATTTCTCTCATTATCTATTCATTTGCCAATTAATTAATTACTATTATTTTATTTATATTACCAACAATAGCTAGTCTAGGAAACTAGCTCAAACTAAGAAGAATTAAATATTTTGTCCTAGTTTTCACATTTTGAATTCATTTACATGTTAAATATATGAAGTTATAAATAAATATTTAATTCCAGTAATACCTGTAGCAGAATGAGAGGGAGTTCCATCAGGTTAATACTCAATGGAAATAAAGCTAGTTTATAACAATAGAAAATGAACCATTAGAAGACAGTGTGCTATTTATAACATAAGTGCATATAAGTAGATACAAAAAGAGATTATATCAAAAAAATCTGTTTTTTGTGTGTTGCAACACTTTATACTCTTAGCTTCTTAGGAAAATTAAGTGAAAAATAATTTTACAAGGGGGAATTTAACATTTTGGAAAAGGCCCTTGTCTTTAGGTCAAAGGGAGGTCTAAAAGCTTTAGAATCTGCAAATTTTCTGAAACATGAATAATTAATTTCATGTTATATCTGAATAAGCATTTAAATATGTAATAGTAGTAATAAATATTCATTATAATAAATTGGCACAGGTAACCTAAATTTCCCTCCATTGGCATGGTCCTTGAGAGACAATAATATTGTTCACCTTCAATTGATATCCAGAATAAGTGAATGCTAAAATATCTTAATGATAATGGTGGCTACTTCTATATTATGAATAACACCTAAGATATATCATAGATCAAAATACTATACCTATGGACAAGATGGCTAGTAACTTTCATTAGAATAGATAAATGCATCAAGCCTGTGTATTTACAATGCTAAAACAAGAATTCAGATGAGGGAAAGAAAAACTCAGATGAAATGACTGTTTAATACCTTGGAGAAACAAAACAAAATATTTATTTTATAACAAATTTTACTTTTCAACCAGTAGCTATGGCATTATATGGACTAGGATTTAAGAGAACTCCTTAATCCCCACCCTCAATATAAACAGCTTTTATCTTCATTGCCAATTATCTGTCATCTTTTCCTTGTCCTTCTCTCTATTCCCGAATTTTTCATATCTTATGTGAGAGAGGAACAGGAGCACAATACTGAGCAACATGTGGGGGAACAGTTATAAATATAATTAGTAGAGGGGTTGCAAAAGGTAGTTTCTCTACTGAGAGCAGGTTTTTTTAATGCAATTTTTTAAGAGTAATCCTTTGCATCAGAAATTATCTATTTCATTGAAAATTCATTTTTTCCTGATATGTTTCCTGATTCAGTTTTGCCAAACAGGTGATTCTTGGTCTGTAATCTTAGCTCCTTTGTCTTCCAGAGGAACATATTCTCAGGTCCTTCTACATAGAAGCTACTAAATTCTAACTAGTTAATTCTAATGGTGGCCCGATTATATTTGAATTGTTTCTCTTTGACTCATCATAATATTTACTCCTTGATCAGGAAATTCTGGGATTTGGTTATAACATTCCTCAGAGTTTTCATTATGGGAGCAATTGATGATTCTTTCAATTTCTATTTTACGAATATAAATTCATTGTATGAATATCAGAACAGTTTTCCCTGATAAACTTCTTGAAAAATGATGACTAGGTGTTTTTTTTTAAATTGATAATCCAATAATTTTAAAACCATCTCTCCCTGATCTATGCCAAGTCATTTTTTTCTGATGAAATATTTCACATTTTCTTTATTTTTTTATTCTATTGATTTTGTTTCACTATTTCTTGATGTCTTATGACATCATTAATTTCCACTTGCTCAATACTAATTTGTAAGGAATTTTTTCTTTAGTGAGTTTTTGTGCTTCCCCTTTTTCTTTTCTTGCATTTGGCAAATTCTATTTTGTAAAGGAGTTCTCTTCAGTAAACTTTGTGAATGTTTGTAATCCCCCCCGCCCTCCCTTTTCAAACATTTGGCCTACTAGGCTAAATAGGAAAGAAAGACAAGGTTTGTTTTTTTTTTTTTTAAATTAGGAATAACATTATGTTTAACTGAGAAATTGGGGGACAGAATAATGAAGCAAGATAAGTTTGAATTTGGTCTTGATAAGATATTTTTCAGTAGGGAGAAAAATAGATTTATTGTAATTTAGGGGAAAAAAAGGAAAGAAAAAGAAAAAAAAAAAAACAAGTAAATTGTACTTAGTTGTTTTACTATAATTCAGAAGATTGCCAGAATGCTTAAGACAAATGTAATCTGTAAATGTCTGCAATGTGAAAATAGACCAGTGCCCCACAGTGCAGTTGAGGTATTCTTCCCAATCTCAGATAAATGTCCTATTTGTTTCTGCAATGCTTTAACTCTCTCTTTTTTTTTTTATCATTTTTTATTATCATAACTTTTTATTGACAGAACCCATGCCAAGATAATTTTTTACAACATTATCCCTTGCACTCACTTCTGTTTTGATTTTTCCCCTCTCTCCCTCCACCCCCTCCCCTAAATGGCAAGCAGTCCTATATATATGTTGAATATGTCGCAGTATATCCTAGATACAATATATGTGTGCAGAATCAAACAGTTCTCTTGTTGCACAGGGAAAATTGGATTCAGAAGGTAAAAATATCCTGGGAAGCAAAACAAAAATAAAAACAGTTTATTCATTTCCCATTGTTCTTTTTTTGGGTATAGCTGCTTCTGTCCATCGTTGATCAATTGAAACTGAATTAGGTCTCTTTGTCAAAGAAATCCACTTCCATCAGAATACATCTTCATACAGTATCATTGCTGAAGTATATAATGATCTTCTGGTTCTGCTCATTTCACTTAGCATCAGTTCATGTAAGTCTCTCCAAGCCTCTCTGTATTCATCCTGCTGGTCATTTCTTACAGAACAATAATATTCTATAACATTCATATACCACAATTTACCCAACCATTCTCCAATTGATGGGCATACATTCATTTTCCAGTTTCTAGCCACTACAAACAGGGCTGCCACAAACATTTTGTCACATACAGGCCCCTTTCTTATTTAGTATCTCCTTGGGGTATAAGCCCAGTAGTAGCATGCAGTGCTTTAACTCTCAATCAGCAAAAAGTAAGAGATAATTAAACAGCATTCATGATGATATACTTGAGAAATTTGGAGGAATATCTAAATCTGAATGCAATTCAAATTTTTTGCTTGACAGTGCCTGTTTTTGGGGGGAGCAGGAGAAAATATTAATTGAAAGGAATAGAGTTCATAGATTTAAGACTATAGTTCACTAATTTGGTGATTCTTAATTACTGAATTAGTGATTCAATTTTTAAAAATATTTTATTGTATTTAGGGATTAGGACTAGATGGATATACATTCTGAAGGTAGGTTTCTGATATTATTTTGTCTTTAATTGAAGATCAACGTATTTTCATAGTGCTTATCTCTATAATAAGACATAAGTGAAATTTGGTACAAAATTTCATGTAGTGATATTTGAAAATTCATTACTTAGCTGACACTAAATGCTAATTGATAATGATTAATCATTTCAAAAATAGAAATACTTTCTAACTAATTGCTCTAAGATAATTTCTTAAAACTCAATGAGTATCATCATTATGCTAATTAATATTACAATTCACTACTCAATAGGAAAAATAAAGGCTTTATTTAAAGGGATAAAGGAGGATTTTAAACATCAGTTATTAATTCAATAAATTTTAAACTGGGGGGAGGAGCATTAGCAAATCACTGGCCCATCAATCATATTTATTTATTTGATTGCTGATTGGGGAAAGGATGTATTCATTCCATCCTATGAATCCTTCTTAAGACTCTACCCAACATTTTGGAAAAGTTATTTGATTTTTCCTGAATATTACTGAAGCATGTAAACTCCTCATCCATCATCCCTCAATTTTTGCTACATTACTGACTAATCTGATTTTCCCATTTGTTCATCTTTGTGATATATCCCTTTTCGATGCTCCCCTGGTACAACTTCTCTTTGGTAATATCTTTTTTTCTACTCCTAGTCATTCACTGCTCTGTTTCCTTTCCCTTCAATGACCTATAACTTTAATTTAGAGATTATGGTATTCCATAAGAGTTATCCAGAATCATTAAAAAGTATCCTAGTTTCAAAGAAAATTATGTTGTTAATTTAAAGAGTAAGCTTGGGATCATAAATAGCATTGTGTAATTTCTTGAAAATGTCACATTTTCTTAATAGATATTCTTATGTTTTTCCAACATTTTATGTAATTTATATGATTTTCATAAATATTAGGTCAACATAAGTTAGGATTTTTTTTATTATTCCAAGAACATTTTGTAGTTTCATTTTTAATTTGGCAAATCATTTAAAAATTAAAGGAAGATGTCTCTTGACTACTTAGTAAAAGAAAAAAATCTTTTCTTTCACCCTATATTTCTTGTGGGAATGTACTTAATTTAGTTGAATTCAACTGAGGTTGTTAAGAATATAAAGTAGCTTTTTTCATGAGGAAAATGTAAAGAAGGATTTTGAAGCAAACAAACAATAGTTTGAAATAAGAGTGGTAAGTAAGATACTGAAATATTATTTGGAATATTCACATCAAGTACATTCTTCACTAATGCTTAGAATTATATTATTAGCTGCAGGTAATATCTATTGTTACTCAGTGAGAACAATTAATTTTGAAGATATCTAGGATGAGGTGTCACTCAGCTGCCCCAAAAATAGAATGGTTGCCCAGCAAGCCTCAAACCAGCAATTCTATTATCAGCAGCATAATTTTTGTGATCTTGAGACAGAAGTCCTATCTAATTTATAAGCAATCCTGGCTCTTTATCCCTATTAGTGCTGTGTATGATGAGTTCTGATAGTCTCTAAAAGTATACTTGGGCATTACCAACATACTAATGCTGAGTAAACACAAAATTGCACTTATAAGGAAATATTTTTGTAGTCCTCAGATGGTAAATGTGATAGTATTAAACACTTGGATTGTTTATTTTATTTCATTTTTCATGGAGATCAGTATGAGGAAATTATCATAGTATACAACTTTAGCTAATTTTTGTTCTGGGATGGACATATCCAAAAAACAGAAGTCATCATTATTTCACATTAAATCCTCACATCTTCCACACTTCTCTCTTGCTACAAAGGATTTTAAAAACCTCCAAGAAAATAATACTTACATCCTACCTGTCATCCTCAACTCTTTACTAACATTCTCTTTTTTCCCCAAATGCACATATATCCAATAAATTCTGAGGTTCTTGCATTTTTACAAAACCTCATAACATTTTTGTATATATCTCCCTTTCTCCACACATACATTTTGGCCTAGTGTCTCTTCCCTTCTTATCTTGCCTATTGCAATAATTTCATGAATAACATCTATCAAGTTTCCCTAAACTCCCATCTTTCCTCCCATCAGCTGACAAATTGATTATTCAAAAGTTTAGCTTTGACTCTAGCTTGTGATTACTTCCAGGATTTATTATAAAATCTTCCATTTGGCTATTTAAAGCCTTTTCCAATATGACATTTCCCTCATATCCCACTTTGGTAAGAACCCTCTTTACCATTCATTTATTCTTACTTTCCTTGGAGAGAATTTATTGCTTTTCATTTAATTATTTATATAATTTATATGTATGTCAGTATTTGAAGTTTTTCAGTCTTTTTCTAACTTGAATTCCTAATAACAGGAATCATGCTTTTGTCTTTCATTATAACTCCAGGTCTAAGTGTAATTTCTGGCACAACATAGTAAGTGATAAATGGTTGCTGACTGTCTAAGGTTCTAAAATGGATGTCTCATGGATATCTCCCCTTATTGATTTTCTCTAATTTGTCCTTATACAAAGTATCTGCAAAGGTAAGGCCAGTGATAAGACAGTCTAATTGCTTAAAGACAGAAACTTAAAAAAGGAAAACAAAATTGACTAAGTATGATGACAAAGAAATAACAATGAAGTTTTGGGGAAAAAATTGGCATCTCAGGTTTTTACCTGGACACCTTCTAAGAGATTTCTGTGCTCTGCATCAATTTGATAATTAAACCATAAATTTAAAGCTAAAATAGACCTTATAGAACTTTTCATATAATTACATTATTTTGCTAGAAAACTAGGGACAAAAGAGATAAAGTGACATGCCTAAGTAAGTGAGAGTTGAAATTCAAACCTAAGTTTAACAACCCTACCTCCAGTATACATATATAGATTCTTCATGATCATGAACTTCCAACAATAATAATAGAATATATTTCTATTATGTTCTTTATGAATAAATCATTTAAACCTAAGAAAGATGTATATTTATTTGGATTAATTTTAAAAAGTATTTAATTAATACTTTTGGGCAAAATACTGTACTAAATTCTAGTGACCCAAGAAGAAAGCTAAGATACTCTCTACTCTCAAAGAGCTCCAAAATGTACAGGGTGACAACATTCATGGAAAGTTTCAGCTGCAAATCAGGTTGAAAGGACTTTTGTTTTTTTTTTTAAAGGATTTTTAGTATGCAGCAGCAAAGTAAATAATAATTACTTATTCTCTAATATTATTTTCATTGATAACACCTGTTTCTGGTGTTGAATTGGCAGTGCCAGGGTCTTTAGCACTGATAAATTTCTTTTCTGGGTAAATTTGTATGTAATATAGTTTATTATTGTTTTTTTCTACAATTTGGATAAAATTATGATTGCCCAAATATAAAATACATGCTAAAATTGGCATGCAGAATTTGCATCTAAGAATACATCATGAAAATATAACATTCGCAAGACAACTGTAGATTAAATTAAAGTTGAAAAAATAAACCAAGGGATAGAATTTCTCAAAATGTCCTTTGTAGAAAATTGGTGACAGCGGAAGGTCCTCCTATTAGATACAAATTTACAATATAACAAAGCCATGTTCAACTATTTATAACTAATAAAAAAACCAATGTTGTCGTTAGCTGTAGTTCCATCATTCTCACTGTCTTTTTTAATGATGGCAATTTAGTGATTTATTCTATGAGTTTTTAAAATAATAATCAAATTAAAGCTTCTATTAAAAAGAATTATTTAGTGAATGACCAAAAGAAATGTATTATGGATATGCAGGTATAGTTTCCTAGCAACCCCTAGTAGTACCCTTCCAGCAGTCTGATTGCCGGTCAACACAATCATCCAGCTGGCCTTAAGGAATAGAAACAAATAGAGGAAAATAAATTAAGCAAATCCATAAATATCCATGTGATGAATAGAGAATTTGGCATTTTTATTACAAGGCAGAGATGATATCAATATTTTACATGACTGCTTACACTGAAGTCAATGTTTAAAATACAACAAATCATACAAAACTGAATGACTATAGAAAAAAATTGAAAGTTCAATTAAATGAGATGATAATAAGAAAATAAGACCATATAAAGTATGTATGTCTTTCCCATAAAATTACTTCAATGGAGATTTGTTTTTTAAAATCAAGTTTTTAAAATAATAGTTTGCTCTTCTGTAGGTGTTTTAAAATCTCCATTGCAATATATTAAGTAATTAAGGCAAATGTTTGTTTGGTGTTTTATGGTTTTACAATAGCCTTTTGGATTTTTGCCACTAGTATTGTCTCCATATGACATGAGAAGAAAATGAAACACAGGAAATGATTTTCTGAGGGTTGCATATTTAGAAATTTTTAGATCTGTGACTTGGATCAAGTAATATTTAACTTCAGAACCAATGATGTTTCTATATTATATTCTTTCCACTTTGGGATGAACTAAATGAAGCCCAGTAGTCATTCATATACTTGTAATACAATATCTGTGTGTGTGTGTGTGTGTGTATGTGCATGTAATATTTAAGACAGCAGTAGTATTAAGGGAAATTGGGAAGTTGCCAGATTTTTGATATGTTAATTTAGCCTTTTTTAAAAAATTTCTTATTTTAACCTTTTAACCTTTGAAGTTGTAACTTCACCATTTATATGCAGCAGAATACTATGATAAAAGTACTGGATTGTGAGACAGAAGTTCTGAGTTCAAAAGACATATCTAGCATTTATAACCTCTAGCACCCTGAACAAAACAGTAAGCTACAAATGTCTTTAATTTTGCCATCTTTAGAAATGATGCAGTTTAGACAATATGACCTCAAAGCTCCTTTCTTTCTCTATAATCTTTGTTCATAGATCAATTGATAATTTTACCAAAATTTGATTAAATCATACAATTCAATATTTCAATGAATCACACCATCCATTAGTGACTATGATATCTATACCTATGTCCTCATATTATGCTATTCTTTGCATAAAACTTTTATAGGAGGATTTACTTGTATTGGTATAGATCTATTATATACAACATTCAATCTATCTTCTACCTCTCCCTCTCATTACATGATTTGCTAATTTAATTTTCCAGTCATGCTTTTAAAAATGTTCTATCTTTTATCACTTTTCAAATATGTCATCCTTAGAGGAAACTACATGGCACAATAGATAAAATGGTAGAACTGAAGTCAAAAAGACCTGAGCTAAAATCTACTTTTTAACTCTGTGACCCTGGACAGGTAATTTTTACCTCTAACTTGGTAGAGCTGCAAAATAAAGATAATAATAGTATCTGTCTTCCAGAGTTGTTTTGTGGACAAAATACTCTATTTGCAAAGAACTTAGTGTAGTGTCTGAGATATTGTAGACACTATATAAGAGCTAACTATTTTTATCAGCATCAGGCATAGATAGCTTATATAACTGTCTGAATATGTTATTGGTTAGTCCAGGGGTCCTCAAACTTTTTAAACAGGGGGCCAGTTCACTGTCCCTCAGACTGTTGGAGGGCTGGACTATAGTAAAAACAAAAACTTTGTTTTGTGGGCCTTTAAATAAAGAAACTTCATAGCCCTGAGTGAGGGGGATAATCGTCCTCAGCTGCTGCATCTGGCCTGTGGGCCATAGTTAGTCCAAGCATTCAAGGTATCCTGGTTCCCACCATACCACAACATATACATCTTGACCTACTGTTCTGTAGAAGGCTGAAGCTCTTGAGTTGATGCACTGAAGTCAGAACAGCTGAGCACTTGAGGCTAACTACTGATTGGACAATACTCTATGGGCATATGCTTGAAAATGTCCCTTCCCACTATCTTGCGCTGGCTCGATGATTGGTGTATACAGAGGATTGTAGGAGGGATTAGAGGGTGGAGTAAGACTAGCCAGGGTCACTTTTGTGGTGGATGAGGAAGAAGATGACAGGGAGATTCTGCTTCCATCCCCTTAACTTCTACCCCCTAAAAACCAAGAGTAGACTAAGGACTTCTGCTTATCCTGACTCCGACTGATTCTAAGGTATCCTGGTTGCTAACTCGGTCATCACATTGTTCTATCCTACTACCTTTCCTTGTTGTCTACTTCTTATTTACTTTAAGAATTATGATCCAGTGCACACTGATCTTTCTGGAATGGTTGTTTCCTTAGACTCTATTCACCAATTCTTTCAAGACTAAAATACCCTTATCTATTTAAGATATATCTGAAAGTGCAAGAAATATTTAAAAAAAACTATTTTAATTTGTGTCCTTTGCACTTAGATTTAAGTTGGCACAGACTACATAGTTTTTTTTATCTTTAAGTCGTGCATCATTTATTAAACAATAAAGTAAGAGATCTGAGCATCTTGGAAACATAGTACTAAAAAGGTGAAAGGAAACTTGTTGGCTATTGTTAATTGTTTTTCAGTCATGTCTGACACTTTGTGACTCCATTTGGGGTTTTCTTGGTAAAGACATTGGAGTGTTTTTTCAATTCCTTCTCCAGAACATTTGGCAAAAGAGGAAACTGAGGTTAAAAAAGGTTAAATGGATTCATGCAGGGTCACATGACCTGTAGATGTTTGAGGATAGATCTGCACTCAGATCCTTCTCATTCTAGGACCAAAGCTCTATCCACTGTTCACTTTAGTTGCCCATAAAAATTGAAATTGAGAGGATACTTATCAAATAGGTAATGCCTGAAAAAGTTGTGGTAAATGATTGTAAGGAAGACTTATTTAACAAGTTTCTTTTAGCACAATACACCTAAAAGGAAGTCACAGTACAATGAAAAATTTAAATATAGACCTCAGAAATGAATACAAATACCTAGACCAAATGCTAAGAGATCTATATAACAAATTAAAATTATTCTCAACACTTAAAAAAATTAAGTGTCTGTGCCTTACAAGATAGTAAGTGAAATAAACCAGAGCAAATATGCCAAATGGTTTACTATTGAATTGCAAACACATATTGTAAATTTATCTTATTAAAAAAATTTCCCAAAAATTATTTCAAAGTTTTTCATGTAATTTACTATACATTTAATATAATTGAAATTGCTTTAACTTAAATATGTTTACTGGTTAAATATACTCTTACAACATAACTACTTTGGAAAAAGCTGAAATTGTTTAAATTTATAGTCTTTACTCAACTTGATTATGACATCCAAGATGAATGGTTTTCTGTGTTCCAAAATACTGAATCTGAAGTTTTTAAAACAATCCTGATTCCACTTACAGTAAGGATAAACCATACATTTGAATTGAAAAACTGTTACACTTAATTTTTGTTTCCCTTTTCCTTTTAAAAAAAGTTTACCAAGAATAAATTATCAGAATTACATTCCTCATCCACCACTCATATTGGGTATGACAGATATCCATCCCATTCTTTTCACTCTCATAGATATATAGTTCCTTTTACTCTAGTAGATGTTCACCATTCTTTGGCTTCCTGTGGAATGTTTGATTGAAAATCATTGGCCTTTTTCTATTAAATTGGGTCATATCCACTCATACTCTTTTGACACTATAGGCTCTTCCATAACCACAACTCAGATATTGGCTAGTTGGATCACAGTAACTGGATTGGTTTGACAAGCTCATGCCTCTCATCATTTGACTACTATAGGCACTACCACTTTTTCTTATTGTAGAATTCAGGAAGTAATCTATATATCTGTAGTGCATATTTGTTTTGTCTTTTGACATAAACTATTTCAAAAATTGCCATAGTATCTTCATGAGTAGCAAATTCTATATCTGTTTCTGCCATCACTCTGTTATCAGATGTAATTTCAATGTGTACTTGAACAGGGTTGAATGGTGAAAAAAAATGTAAATATCATGTTCAGTTCCTTTGTAAGATATTCCTCTTATGTATACACAATGATATCTTGTATTCTTGAAAGTGGACCCACTATTTCCATATATATGATTAAACATTCCTGAAAAACAGTACTTGAAATATTTTCTAAATCTATCTGACCCAAATCCATATCTATCATTATGTTCATACTAGTCATAATAGCCCCCCTACCCTTCAATGCAGGCCTCCTTTCTCATTCTTTTAAAGCCAGCTCCTCTACTAATGCTGTTATAACATCTGCCAGCCCCAGGCCTTTTACAAGAACTTGTCTGAATACCCATTACCTTTTGAAGAAGATTATGGCGAATATGAACTTCTGTCCAGCTGTTCTTGAAGATTTCAAAGTATTTGTGCCCTATCTTTTCCTTGTGTTTCTTTAGAGCCTTTATAGCTATTTCCTGTGAAGCAAACTGAATGATGATCTCCCCTTATTCCTGTTCTGGAAATCCTTCAACAATGTTATTCTGTTTGGCATGATTTCTAACCCTGAACAAAATCTAACAGTTTCTTCCTTGCCACAGTCAAATGGTGGATGTTTAAGGAACATAAAGCCATCATTGGAAGTGTCAGGACTATTTGGATAGGCATGTTCAACACTCAATCCCTTTTGATATTGTTTGACTTAAATCCTTGAACATAATTTCTCTGCCTTTTTTTAGAACCAATTTGACTTCATCAATTGATCCAGATTTAACAAATATTTCTTCACCTGGTCTAACTTCTCAGATATAGATAAAAAATAATGCCTGATGCCCCATTGTTAATTTTGCATTCTAAGAAGAAGCTTTGGGCTTTAATCAACTTAGCATCACAAAGTCATCTCTATCTTTCTTTTCAGTATCATCTTATTTGGTCAATGGAAGTAGTATGCCTATGAAGAAAAAAATGTAGTATATGATTATGACAGAATGGTGTTTATTGTGATTCACTTATTTGTATCATATCCAATTCTTTGTGACCACATTTGGGGTTTTCTAGACAAAAATGCTGAAGAGATTTGGCATTTTTTTCTTCAGCCCATTTTACAGATGAGGAACTAAGGAAAATGACTATGAATGATTGGCCAGGTTTATAAAGCTAGTAACATACTGAGGTCAAATTTGAATTCAGAAAGTTAATTAAATCTTTGGAAATTCAAAATTGACAATTTATCCACTGCTCAATCTAGTTCCCTCTGGTGGCTATCTAATGGCAATTAGTGTCTTTCATTAGTGACTTTTATTGGCATGGAAGTTACCATAGATCCCTGAAGGTTGTATTAGTAGGTTATACATACAGATTAATCACTTCATGGTTATACAATGTTCATCTTCAATAAATTCAGTGAGATAATCACTACACATTTGCTAATAAAATTTTTGCTAATGAATTTTTTTAACCACTGAAAATAAAGAGGACTATTGTAATATTCTTCTCTAAAATATAATGTTCTCTGGGAGCAGATTTCTTGGGGGGCTTCTGGGGAGCAGCCTTAGTTTCAGTCCAGTAATCACAAGTGCAACCAGCTATTAAAAGTCCAAATCCTTTATTGTCTCCTTCAAAGTCTTGTCTCTTTTCCTGGGGCCCAGTTAGTTTTCTTAGAGGCCTATCTCTCTCCTTGGTTCTGAGAGCTCCTGCCATTAGTCCTTTACCTCTGCCAGCTTCTGCCTCTAGCTTCCTCCAAATGTCTTCGAATCCAAAGGTTTGTGCTTGAGCCTCCAGCCACAACAAATGTAGATGATGGAATGAATCTGTCTCAGCCTCAGAAAGCTTCTAGTGAGCTTGTCCTTTCTGGGCTCTGTCACCTCCTCCTTATATATCTCACACTGAATATACACCAATCATCATATCACTAGGAAACCATGATTTGTTGTAGGATTAAATCAATGCTAAACTAAATGTAACCACTGTCTCCTCAATTCTACTTACCTAGCACCTTGTAAGAATCCTAACGTCTCCTGCTTTCTTTTGTTTTTAGAACATAGGTGGTCATGACCTCCCTGACTTCCCAAGGAGGTGAGAATCCCAAAAAAGAAGCTGATCATGCCTTCCCTGACTGCTCAAAAAAGAAGTGAAAACACCATAAAAAGAGGTGATCACACCCTCCCTGATGTCTCAGGAAGGGAGATAAAAACACCAAAGGAAATGGAAAGTCAAATTAGATTAGCGGGTTTCCGAAGGGGCTCACTTGAAACAGGTATACATAAATCCATCAATATGGGAGGTATTACACATAATCACATAAATTACATAAGCACATAGTAACACAACACAGGCTAATAGTGATGTAACAAATAACATGAATCAATATGAAGAATTGTACATGTCCAGAGGTCCTAGAAATAGTCCAAAACTAATCTATTGTCCATTAGTTCATGTGCCAGGAATCCAATAATTCCTGCAAGTTTTGAAGTCCTGCAATAGTCTTCTCATCAACAATTTTTCATCTTGGGGAATCCAATGATTCCTGCAGATTTTTAAGTTCTTCAATAGTCTCATTATCAGCCATGCTTTTTCAATGTCAGATGTTTTTTAGGTCTTCTCCTTTGTTTTGATGTTTTTATCTCTTTTCTGTCTCACTCCAGGTGCTTGTTGGCACCCATTTGATTCCTCCTCCATCTGTAAAGATACAAGCAAATTCTTTCTCCCAAGCAGTAAACTTATCTTGTTTCTTCTATTAAACATTTTCTAGATTTTTTCACATCACCTGGCAATTATATTGTTGCTGCTTAAACTGAACATTGCCCTTCTGTTGGGTTAAAAAACCTGTATTCCCTCCAGTTGTAATCCCTTTCTGCTATCTGATTTCTTTTCTGTTGGTTGATCATGTAATCCCTTTCTGCCATATAGTGCCTTTTTGCTGATTGAGGACATCAGAGTCCTGAACTTCTAAAGGTATAACCTTGGCTGCCATCATGCCCCACCTGTCTTTTTTATGATATCTTGGAGCTGGGCCCCGCCACTTATTTCCCTGGGTCAATCTACATTCTGAGGCCCAGTGGAAGCCCTTGTGGCATTTTGGACATAGGATTTTAAGTCTTTTCTCTCACTGTCTTCTGACTCTATATCCCTACCTAAACTGAACTCTCAGATGTCCAACTTTTCCACATTGAAAACATCAAAGACTCTCTCTAGAAGTCTCTTTCCAAGAGGGACCCTGTCTTCCCATGTTCATCATAGTCTGGGTATAATAAACATTTTTGCCCATTGTGGTACAGTGTCCTATGATCTCCTCTAAGGAAGCATCTTTGTTTAGTCCCCTTATAATTCTTTTGCAAACCTCATTGGCATTTTCCTTATCCAGTTGTCTGATCGTTATTCTTGTAGCTACATTTTCTCCAGTGGTTCTTGTGACAGCTGTTTACAGATGTCCCACAAAATCCACAAAGAGTTCATTGGGACCTTGCTCTATTTTTGTAAGGATTCCCCTCGATCTTTCCCTGGAAGGATACCCCAAGCTTGTATAGCAGCAGTGCAATTTGTTCATATGCTCCTATGGAGTAATTAATCTGTGCGGAATTCTCTGCATACTGACCTTCACCTGCTAGTTGGTCAAAAGTGATTTGTACATTAATTCCTGTTTGCCTATTTCATTGGGCTTGAATCCTACATAATTCATGATACTCTGAAAGCTACAACAAGTTTTATCCAAGTTCTAAACATGTCTTTGCTATGGATTTCCAATCACAAGGGGTTAAGATTTCATAAGCCAAATTATCCAGTAATATCTTAACATAAGATGATGTAGCCCCATAAAGAGTGCAACCCTTTTTCAAATCCTTAATTTTTTTTCAGATCAAAAGGAGTGTATCTTCTCCTTTTTTGACCTCAAGAGTCAAGCTCTTCAATGACAGGGTATGCATTTATTTTTAAATCAGATATATCCTATCCTTCTCTCTTAGCCTTAACCAGTGCTTTTTGTAATCTTGTCATAGGCTGTTTCATAGGAGGAGCTGATTGTGTTACTGCTGTCTCCCTCTCTTCCTTCTCCCTCCACCCATGAAGGGCTAATTGGGGGAAGTAAGTCAGGGGATGAGGAATGACCTAATTTCTCCTACTGTGAAGCACACACTTAAAATTGTACTTAACTCCATTCTTATCTGATTCTTCATCCTTTTCACCTAGTTTAGTTGGATCCTCCCCCTCCTGCTTTTTCATCTTTTTCCTTATTCTATAACTTATATAATTTCCTATAGTCAGTTGTATTAAATTATATGTTATTAAGTATGTCTTTGGAAATTTGAGTCAGGTCCATTTTCATTGTAGAATTGACATAGTTGCTCTCCTACTCCTTGAGATATAATTCTTTTTCCTTAGAGAACCAAGGAGATGTCTACTGTACAATTTCTAAAAGTTCAGTGATCTTCTCCCAAATTATAATCAAACCTTGGCTTTTCATAAGACTGACAATGCTCTCTACACATTTTCCTTGACATCTGTCCCATTTTAGCTGAAATTCTACTTTAGCTCTTTAACAAAGTTTCCTTGTTGTACTCACCCTAATTTCTGGGAAACATTTGAAGGTTCTTGGTCCCACATTCAGGCACCAAAATGTAATACTCTTTTCTAAAATATAATGTTCTCTGAGAGCAGGCTTTTTGGGGGACTTCTGGAGGCAGCCATAATTTCAGTTCAGTAATCAAAAGTGCAACCAGCTATTAAAAGTACAAATCCTTTACTGGCTCCTTCAAAGTCTTGTCTCTTTTCCTAGGGCCCAGTTAGCTTTCTTAGAGGCCTATCTCTCTCCTTGGTTCTGAGAGCTCCTGCTACTAGTTCTTTACCTCTGTCGGCTTCTGCCTCTAGCTTCCTCCAAATGTCTTCAAAAACAAAGGTTTGTGCTTGAGCCTCCAGCCACAACAAAGGTGGATGATGGAATGAATCTGTCTCAGCCTCAGAAAGCTTCTAGTGAGCTTGTCCTTTCTGTCCCTGACAGCTCCTCCTTATATATCTCACACTGAGTACATACCAATTATTATATCACTAGAAAACCATGATTTGTTGTAGGATTAAATCAATGCTAAACTATATTTAACCACTGTCTCCTCAATTCCACTTACTTAGAACCTTGTAAGAATAATAACAGACTATTTACTAAGAGATAAAGTCAGGGGGTGTGATGGAGCCAACTTAAATCTGTTAAGAGATGTGATCATTAATTTTATTTTTTTTTATTTAATAGCCTTTTATTTACAGGATATATACATGGGTAACTTTACAGCATTAACAATTGCCAAACCTCTTGTTCCAATTTTTCACCTCTTACCCCCCCTCCCCCTCCCCTAGATGGCAGGATGACCAGTAGATGTTAAATATATTAAAATATAAATTAGATACACAATAAGTATACATGACCAAAACATTATTTTGCTGTACAAAAAGAATCAGACTCTGAAATATTGTACAATTAGCTTGTGAAGGAAATCAAAAATGCAGGTGTGCATAAATATAGGGATTGGGAATTCAATGTAATGGTTTTTAGTCATCTCCAGAGTTCTTTTTCTGGGCATAGCTAGTTCAGTTCATTACTGCTCCATTAGAAATGAGTTTGGTTGATCTCATTTGCTGAGGATGGCCTGGGCCATCAGAACGCTATCATATAATTGTTGTTGAAGTATATAATGATCTCCTGGTCCTGCTCATTTCACTCAGCATCAGTTCGTGTAAGTCTCTCCAGGCCTTTCTGAAATTATCCTGTTGGTCAATTCTTACATAACAGTAATATTCCATAATATTCATATACCACAATTTATTCAGCCATTCTCCAACTGATGGACATCCATTCAGTTTCAGTTTTTTACCCTACGAAAAGGGCTGCCACAAACATTCTTGCACTACAGGTCCCTTTCCTTCTTTATAATCTCTTTGGGATATAATCCCAGTAGTAACACTGCTGGATCAAGGTATGCAGTTTGATAACTTTTTGAGCATAGTTCCAAACTACTCTCCAAAATGGTTGGATTCATTCACAACTCCACCAACAATGCATCAATGTCCCAGTTTTCCCCATCCCCTCAACAATCATCATTATTTTTCCTGTCATCTTAGCCAATCTGACAGGTGTGTAGTCGAGTATTTTAGAGTTGTCTTAATTTGCATTTCTCTGATTAATAATGACTTGGAGCATCTTTCATATGGCTAGAAATAGTTTCAATTTCTTCATCGAGATTGTCTGTTCATATCCTTTGACCATTTTTCAATTGGAGAATAGCTTGATTTTTTATAAATTGAGTTAATTCTCTATATATTTTGGAAATAGGCCTTTATCAGAACCTTTGACTGTAAAATATTTTCCCAGTTTATTGCTTCCCTTCTAATCTTGTCTGCATTAGTTTTGTTTGTACAAAAACTTTTCAGTTTGGTGTAATCGAAATTTTCTATTTTGTGATCAGTAATGAGCTCTAGTTCTGCTTTTGGTCATAAAGACCTTCCCCTTCCACAAGGTCTGGAGGTAAACTATCCTATGTTCCTCTAATTTATTTAATAATTTCATTCTTTATACCTAGGTCTGACCCAAGACCTTATCTTGGTGTCGGTGTTGTGTGGATCAATGCTGTTTCTGCCATAATTAGTTTCCAATTGTCCAGCAATTTTTTATCAAACAGTAAGTTCTTATCCCAAAGCTGGGATCTTTGGGTTTTGTCAAGGAACTAAGGTTGCTATATTTGTTGACCGTTTTATCCCTTGAACTAATCTATTCCACTGATCAACTAATCTATTCTTAGCCAATACAAATAGTTTTGGTATGCTGCTCTTAATATAATTTTGGATCTGGTACAGCTAAGCCACCTTCATTTGATTTTTTTTTAATTCCCTTAAATTCTTGACCTTTTTTTTTCAATATGAACTTTGTTGTTATTTTTCTAGGTCATTAAAATAGTTTTTGAGTCTGATTGGTATGAGCTAAATAAATAGATTAGTTTAGGTAATATTATCATGTTTATTATTTTGCTCACCTATCCAAGAGCATTTAATATTTTTCAATTGGTTAGATCAGACTTAATTTCTTTGTGAAAAGTGGTCTGTAATTTTGCTCATAAAGTTTCTGATTTTCCTTGGCAGATGGTCCTAAATATTATATATTGTCAGTAGTGACTTTAAATGGAATTTCTCTTTGTAACTCTGACTGTTGGATTTGTTAGTGATATAAGAATGCTGATGACTTATGTGGTTTATTTTAACCAGCAACTTTGCTAAAGGTGGATTATTTCTAATAATTTTTGAAGAATCACGGGGTTCTCTAAGTATACCATCATGTCATCGGCAAAGAGTGATAATTTGGTTTCCTCTTCCTATTCTTATTCCTTTAATCTTTCTCAGCTCTTATTGCTATAGCTAGCGTTTCTAATACAATATTAAATAGTAACGGTGATAGTGGGCAACCTTGTTTAACTCCAGATCTTACTGGGAATGGTTGGTTTTCTCCATTACATATGATGCTTACTGATGGTTTAAATAGATGCTCTTTGATTATTTTAAGGAAAAGTCAATTATTCCTATACTCTCAAGTGTTTTAATAGGATGGATGTTGGATTTTATCAAATGCTTTCTGTATCTATTGGATGATCATATGGTTTTGTTAATTTGGTTATTAACATGGCCAATTATATTGATAGTTTTCCTAATATTGAACCAGCCCTGCATTTCTGGTATAAATCCTCTTGATCATAGGTGTATTATCTTGGAGATGATTTTCTGTGTCTTTTGCTAATATCTTATTTAAGACTTTAACATCAATATTCATTAGGGAGATTGGTCTATAATTTTCTTTCTCTGTTTTCACCTACCTGGTTTAGTATCAGTACCATGTCTGTGTCGTAGAAGGAATTTGGTAGGACTCCTTCATTCCCTATTTTATCAAATAATTTATATAGCATTGGGGAATTTACTTTAAATGTTTGGTAAAATTCACATTAAATCCATCTGGTCCCGGGATTTTTTCTTAGGGGAGTTGTTTAATTTTTTCTTTTCTTTTTCTGAAATGGGACTATTCAAACAATTTAATTCTTCCTCTTTAGTCTGGGAATCTATATTTTTGGGTAGTCATCCATTTCACTTAGGTTATCTTTATTGGTATAAAAGTTGAGCAAAATAAGTCCTTATTATTTTCTAATTTCCCTTCATTGGTGGAAAGTTCTCCCTTTTCATTTTAAGACTACTAATTTCATTTCCTCCCTCCTTTTTCTAATCAGATTTACCAAAACTTATCTATTTTATTGGCTTTTTCATAGAACCAACTTTAGTTTTATTAATTAGTTCAATGTTTTTTCTTTCAATATTTTAATTTCTCCTTTTAATTTTAAATTTCAATTTAGTATTTGATTGGGGGTGTTTAATTTGGTCTTTTTAGTTTTTTTTTTGCAAGCCCAATTCAAATCTTTTTCTTTCTTGTTTTATTCAAGTAAGCCTCTAAGCATATAAATTCCCTCTTATTACCCTTTGGCTGCATCCCACAAATTTTGGTATGATGTCCATCATTGTCATTATCTTGGTGAAATTATTAATTGTATCTATAATTTGCTGCTTCAAATCATTCTTTAAGATGAGATTGTTTAGTTTCCAATTACGGTTATTTCCCCTAATTTTTTTGTTGAATGTAGTTTTTTTGCATCATGATCGAAAAGAAAGCATTTACTATTTCTGCTTTCTTGCATTTAATTTTAGGGTCTTTATGTCCTAATATTTGGTCAATTTTGAATGGTTCCATGTTGCTGAAGAAATTATTTCCTTTCTATCTCCATTCATTTTTTCTAAAATTCAACATCCTAATTTTTCTAATATTCTATTCACTTCTTTAATTTTTTCTTATTTGTTTTTGGTTTGTTTGTCTAATTCTGAGGTCAAGGTTGAGATCTCCTCTATTACAGTTTTGTTGTCTATTTTTTTCCCTCCAACTTTCCTTTAGGAAGTTGGATGCCATACCACGGTGCATATTTTTAATATTGATATTGCTTTTTTTTACTACCCTTTAGCAGGATGTAGTTTCCTTCCTTATCTCTTTTAATTAGATAATTTTACTTTTGCTTGATCGGATAAAGATGGCTACCCTGCTTTTTGACTTACCTGAAGCATAATAGATTTTGCTCCACCTTTACTCTATTACTCCCTGTTTAAATGTGTTTCCTGTAAACAACATATTGTGGGTTCGACTTTTGTCAATCTGCTATCTCCTCCTCTTTATGGGGAAATTCATCCCATTTACATTTGGGTTATTTAAATCTGACCCTCCATCCTAATAAAGTTGTGCACTAATTTTGCCTCCCTAATCCTCTTTCCCCAAACTTATGCCCTTCTTGTAACGATGCTTACCCTCTTTATAATCCTCCCTCCCCTTTGAGTCTTTCCCCTTCCTTCCCTTATTCTCTTTTCTTTTCCTTTTCCTCTCCCTCGTTTTTAATGGGGTAGAGTTTTCTCTAAAACAAATGTCAATTATTTTTCTTTGACCAACTCTTTGAGATAAATTCCCTGTTCCTCCCCTCTCAAATTTAGATTATAGTTTCCTTTGCCTCTTTGTGGGATGTGGTTTCCCTCTTTTTCCTCCTTCCCCCTTTTCGCCATCATCCTTTTCCATCTACTTCCCTTTTTATTTTATCAGTAAATTTAAACATTATTCTTTTTGTATATCCAAAGAAATAAATTCTCAAGAGTTATTTTACCTTTTCTGCATCTCTTGGTTCTATGGTTGGAGATTAAATTTTTTTTAGTTCTGGTTTTTTCTTAGAAACAAAATGGAATTTATTTGTTTCATTAAATTCCATCTTCCCTGGAAGAAAATGCTCCCGCTGGGTAGTTTATTCTTGGCTGCATCCCAAGTTCTTTTGCCTTTTGGAATATCATATTCAGGCCCCTCTTTCCTTTAATGTAATGGCCCAGTCTTGGGTGCCTTTTGTGGCCCTCGGTAGTTAAATGTTTTTTTTTTTGCTGCTTGTAAATTTTCTTTAATCTAATGTTCAAATTTTAAAATATTCCTGGGGGTTTATTTTGGGTTTCTTTCAGAAATGTTCAATGAATTCTTTCAATCCTATTTACCTTCTGTTCTATTACATCTGGGATTTCTTTGATGATTTCTTGTAAAAAAAGTATCTAGGTCTTTTTTCATCATATTTTCGGAAAATAATAATCCTCAGATTATCTCTCCTAGATCTATTTTAAGTCCCAATTTTTTGCATAGATAATTCATGGTTTTTCCAGTTTGTCAATTTTTGGTTTTGTGACTGATTCTTGCTGTCTCAATGAATCATTAGTTTCTATTTTTCGTTCTAATTTTTAAAATTATTTTCTTCATTAGCTTTTTTACCTTTTCTGTATATGTCAATTAGTTTTTAAATGTATTGTTTTGGTCTGTGGAATTTTTTTCCATTTCACTAATTTTTTTTTTAGTGAATTATTTTCTTTTTCAATTCACAGATCCTACTTTCTTGGTGTTCTTTGTCTTTTCCAATTCATAGAGCATACTTTCTAGTAATTCTTTATTTTCAATTCCAAATTCTTACTTTCCTGGATTTTTTTTTTTCCAATTCTATTTCAGGGTTTTTGCTCTCTTTAAGGCTTCTCTTTCCTTTCCCCATTTATCTTCTAACTCTCTTTTGGACTTTTAATGGTCTCTTCTATGGGAAACATCATGTAAAGGAGGACAGTCTGTCTGTTTGCTGTTTGAAGGGTCTCTTCAGGTTTGCTGACCTGTCTTTTTCCATAGAAGCTTGGTTTTTTTTCATCTTTTATTATGTTTTAAAGCCTTTAGGGTGGGTCTCCCTAGGCAAGGGGTTACCAGCTTCCTCTGCAGAGCTGGGAAGATGTAAACCAATTTCTGGCTCTGAGGTATATGCTCTGAGGAGGTTTTCCTTTCCCCAACAGGAAGTATTCAGCACTGGCCGACTATCAAACTTCTTAGTAGGGCTGAGTGGGTTGGTTGCCCTGGCTAGAACTAAGGGGTGAAAGTGTCACTGCCTCAGGCCGGGCCTCTTGTGGGACTGTATTACGATGACTGCGGACCTTGGGCCACAGACCGGGCCGCCCGACTCGACCAGCCTGAACTCTGCCCCAGTGTCTCGCCCAATGCAAATCGCCCTGGAAAAGCTCCTTGGCCCAATGGGCTCCCCACTGCGCAGATTGGAGGTAACCCGGCTGTGTTCCTGCCGTGCAGGATACAACTCCCAAGGAAAAACCTGTACTTGGGTTGGGGCTGTTTGCTTTCAAAGATATCTTTCACTTTCGTTTTGGGCTCTCTTGGAACTTTTTTCTCCCCGTCTTGATCTCCCCCTGGCCCCGGAACCAACCTTTTTGGGAGACTGCGATTTTCTTCCCTGAGTTGTTCTACTTCTTATCTTTACGAATTGTAGCAGTTAAGACTATTTTGGAGGCTCGATATAATATTGATAAAGAGGGTAAGAGAAGAGCTTAGAAAGTTGCCTGTGTCTTCTGTACCATCTTGGCTCCACCCCCCCATCATTAATTTTCAGTGTGAGTATTTAAATTTGGGGAATTGAAAGATATTAACATTAAGAGTGATTGTTTTCACTATTGTTCAGATTTTAGAAAGTGATGGAGAAAATGTTAATAATGCAGGTTAAACTTAAAAGCATCTCATCTGTATATCTGTTTTTTCTCAGAGGCAGCTACTAAACATTACCTAAAAAGCATTATTTAACAAGAGGAGTTGTATTCTGTATCTGTGAAAAGAATAGCATATAATTCAATTCATTGCTGCCAGAAAGTAATTGGAATCACAATGGTGTTTTTACCATTAATATGTTTTTGATTCTGTGAAATGCATAGATGTAATCTCAAAATACTCAAATAATGAAAGGACATCTTCTTGTCCTTGGGCTACATACTTTCTAAGGACTTATAAAAAGAACAATACAAGATGTGGAGAAATAGATAGGTTGTGAGTTGTAATGGCTGAAGAAGTACCCACAAAAATTAGAACATAGCTGATGTCTTAGATAAATTAAGGTTTTGAAAGTATTTAAAGTTAGCACACAAGACTAATATAAAATGTGTGAGAATGTTGTCTGTTGAAAAATTAGTGGTTTAGATTTCAAGGACATTACTTAAGGGGTGGAGCCAAGATGGTGGAGAGCAGATATGACTTTCTGTGACCTCCTCTGACCTTTTTCTCAAACCAACAGTATATTAAGCTTCAAAACGGGTTTTGAAGTGACAGAACCCATGCATATTTGGAATAAAACACATTTCCAGAAGAAGATACCTTGGAAGAATTTCAGAAAAAGTCTGTTTCAAATGGGCAGGGGGACAGTCTGCCACGTCCAGACAGCAGCACAGGGAGCCCAAAGCAAGAAGCTGGGGTGAGGAGCCAGAGTGTTGGGTGTCCCATGCCAGGGAATCTTCTGTGAGCTTCTTAGGCCAGTCTGGCCTGGTTGCAAGCAGGTGGTTTGCAGATTTGTTACAAAAGGCAAATTGTAAACTGGTGAGCTCCAGAAGAACACAGAACTTGGCCATCACCAGAAGTCAATCAACAGAACTGCCCTAGGACAAATTAAAGCAGATGTTGCTCCTTTGCCTTAAAAACAGACTTCAACCCTTAAAAAATGGAGCAAAGAAAAAAAACAACAACCAAAAAGAAAGACAGAAATAGTAGTAAATGCATTTTTTTCAGTTCATGATGTAATAAAAATTCATGCGAAAAAAGGTCAGGGGAAAACATATCAAAAATAAATTGGAAATTAAATAATCCTAAAGAATGAATGGGTAAAACAACAAATCATAAACACAATCAATAACTTCATCCAAGAGAATGACAATAATGAAACAGCATAACAAAATCTGTGGGGTGCAGCCAAAGTGGTTATTAGGGGAAAATTTATAAATCTCTAGATACTTTCTTGTATAAAATAGAGAAAAAAATACAAGATCTCAATGAATTGAGTTTACAGCCAAAAAAAGCTATCAAAGGAACAAATTAAAAACCCTCAATTAACTATCATATTTGAAATTCTGAAAATAAAAGGGGAGATTAATAAAATTGATAATAAGAAAACTATTGATTAATAAATAAAATTGAGTTGGTTTTATGAAAAAAATAACAAAATAGATAAACCTTTAATTATTCTAATTAGAAAAAGGTAAGAAGAAAATCAAATCGTTAGTCTCAAAAATGATAAGGGAAACATTCCACCAATGAAGAGGAAATTAGAGCAATAATCAGGAGTACTTTTGTTCAACTATATAAATTTGATAATCTAAGTGAATTGGAATAATATTCATAAAAATATGGATTGTCCAGGTTAACAGAAGAGCAAATAAGTTATTCAAACAATCCCATTTTAGAAAAAGAAACTGAAAAGCTTTTAATCAACTCCCTAAGAAAATTAGTGGTTTGTTCTGGTGCTGTTTGTATACATGCGTTAATTTATATAAAAGTTTATTCCTTTTTGTTAACTGGTGGGTAGTTGTTGTTGCATATTAACATGAATTTTTGGACAGTTGATCAATCAGTCAATCAAAAACCATTCATTAAGTGCCTATGACATTATAGTCATTGTGGTAAATACTGGGGATACAAAATAAGGTAAAGGGAATCCCTACTCTCTAACAATGTCAGACTAAACATGCAAACAAACAAGATTTATATGGAATAAGTTAGAAATTAAAAAAATAAACAATGTTAGAATTAATAGAAAGTTGGAAAGCTTTCAGGTAGGATTTTATTGTAAACATGAAGGAAGCCAGAGAATGTGGGAAGCAGAGATGAAGATCAAAAGAATTCAAGGTATGAAAGAAAGTCAATTAAAATTTGTTGAGTGGGGAGAGAGAATCACCTATATGAGGATGTCATTGTTACTGAATTGAAGATTTTGTGGGAGCAAGCAAAATAGGAAAAGATTGGAAAAATAGGAGGCAAGGTTATGAAGGCTTCAAATGCCTAACAGAGTTTAATATTCGATACTTGAGGTAATACAGAGTTTCTTGAGGTAGCTGAAGGGAAGTAGGGAGATGTGGTCAGACATATACTTGAGGAAGACCACTTTGACAGCTGAATGAAGGATGGACTGGATTGAGGAAAAGTTTGAGGCAGGATTACAAAGCAGAATGATATTTCAATCTTCTGGGAGTGAGATGATGAGTGCTTATACCTTGGAAAGGTGACTACCAGGTTGGAGCATATTGTGAGAGATGTTGTGAAGTTAAAACTAAATAGATTTGTTATGGAGTGGGAAGAGTAAATAATGGCGGGGGGCGGGGTCAAGGATGACACCTAATATGTTTTCCTGTTTAACTAGGAGGATAGCAGTGCCTTTAACAATAATAGGGAAGTTTCGAAGTGAAGAAGGTTTGAGGGGAAAGATAATGAGATTAGTTTTGGACTAGATTAGTTTAAAATGTCTGTGGAATATCTAATTTAAAGTATTTAAGACATAATTGGATATTCCAAACTATGGGCTAGGAGAGAAGTTGGGAATTGAGTCTATCATAGCTTATGAGATCATTAAATGAAATAGCATTGAGGATTTGGTGAACACCTGCTGCTATATCCATAATCTCTCAGAGCTCTGTTCTTGCATTATTAGAAATATTTAATTCAAAATACAAGTTCTGAAAAGTAAAATAAACTTCTATAATTTTTATGTAAAGAGATAGTTAAAGGTAAGCAAAAGGCTTTTATATTAAATGAATTTCTTAGACAATTGTGTCATTTGCTCTTATTTATTAAGATTTACATAGTTAGTATGTATCAGCCTGGGTCCTCCTGACTCCTAAGCCTCTTTTCCCCCCAGTAAGTAATATTTGTCATTCTCTATAATATCTCAGTACAAATGAGAAATAGTAATACCAAATGCAATTTGAGGAATTATAAAAATTTAAAGCAAGAAAAAAAATTGATATGATTAATTCATTTTCTCATTGACTATGAGCTTCCTTCCATTACATTATATATTTCTATAAAAATGTATATTTATATTTTGCACATGTCTAGAGGCATGTATACATTCATATATGCATACAAATTCATGTATGTATATGAATATGTGTATGTGTATACTATTACAATTATTATTAATCATTATCATGTTCATTCTTATATCAATCACACCATAAATCTAGTAGTAGTAGATAACCCTCATTTACTATTCCCATAGAGTAGAATACCCAGCAGCAATTTTGAAAACTTGACTTCAACATAGAGAAATTCATCGGCATCAATCACTCAATGAAAGTATGGCATTGTAAAAGATTCTTTTTTAAAAAGTGGTAAACAGAGCAACATAATATTCTGAATAAGCTTCAAGCAATGCAAAGAATATTTAAAATATCATCTTCTTGTCTTAGATATCATGCAATCTGAAATTGTATTATTTCTGTGACTATCATTTCATTTTTTAAATTTATATTAATTTTTCAGTTAACTGAAAGTCCTATGTATTTTTCAAAGGATCCTTGTTTTGCCATGTCCTTCCCATCTTGCATTTTTGTAGTGGATTTTTTCTGAAAGCCAGGTTTTGTACTTTGCACTTATTTCTATTAGATTCAAAATTATTATTAATGAATGTTGACATATTTTTCAATCCTGATTCTTTTATGCAATATTCAAGTTGTCAATCATCTGCAAATTTCACAAAGGTGCCAATTCAAAGATAGTGAATAATAAATAGGTTATTATTCATATTCACTAGTTCTTTCTGTTCTTGATGATCATCTTTTTGAGGATTTCCAAGCCCATAATTTAAATCTGCCACTTATTGTGTGTGAGTCCTTTCTTGGGCAAAAAAATCAGATGTCTAAGTGTTGATATCTTTATATCAAAATGAAGTGATTATATTATATTGCTTTTTAAATACTTTTTTTGGATTTGAATATAAAATCCTATAAAGTTAAGATGATAGAACAAGTTTTAAATGAATGCCAGAGTGGTGGAGGTGGAATTCTAAGAAAATATAGAAAGAGAAGATATTTCAGAATATTGTAAAGAAAAGAAAGTCTTGAGGAATGATGGCATCTAATTTAACTCATTATTAGTATGTGGCTAGAATCACTGAAGTCAAGGATGTTATTAAGTTAATGTAAAATATATGTAGGTACATGTACACATATAAACACAGAACTGTATATATTCATATATATATATATATATATATATATATATATATATTAAAGTATGTCATAGATAAAGATAGTTAGATGGTTAGATAGAATTTATGCTTTGAGTCAATCATATCTCTGCCAGGAGAAAGCATATCCCATTATTACTCTGAAACATGGGTTGGTGATTACATTGATCAGAAATTTTTCAAACAGCCTTTCCTTTGCCATAATAGAGATTGGTTTGCTCATTAGGACTCTAGAAATTGTATACATAATGTATCAATTTAATTCTCTCTTAATTTTGTTTCTTTTATTTTTCTTTAAATCTTATTCCCTTTAGAGTCTTTAAAATGTATTCATTTAAAATTTAAATATAAAAGAAAAAAGTAAAAAAGAAAAAAAGAGAGGAAAATCATTGTTTTGTGCACAACAGAACACATGGATTCAAAGTATGTAACACTAAATTTCCATCTCAAGAAAGAATATAAACTAATAGAACGCATTTTATTCAGGACTATCCATCTTTGATTTTTTGTAAGTTTTTTCTTATTCTCTGTGGTGCACTTTTTACTTAATTCTTTTTTTCCCTCACTTCCCCCAAGAAGGATACAGTTAAGTACAGATATATTTATATAATTTAATATATTTTATAAATATGCACACAGATATACATATAAGCATATATATATACATGGAAAATCATACATATATAAGTTCTTATGCATCTATGTAAAGTTAAACTATGCTTATTTGTCCTTTTATTTCTTTGAAGGTGGGTAACATCATCCTTCTTATATCTGTCTTTCCATATTTTTCTATATTTACCAATTCATTATTACTTATGCCATAGTAATATTTCAAGCATATACAATCTAGTTGTTTTGAATAGTCTCAAACAATGTTAATATCACTGACATAATGTAGATTTCTATGAATTTTTTTAAATTTTGACTTTGAGTTCACTGATGACTATGCCTACTTTTTTCTATTCTTGATCATTATTATTGTGTGGTATATATATATTTTTTCCTATCTCTGCTAGGTACTTTACTTCTATCCCTAGCATGCTTTGCTATTACTTAACATCTTCCCACCAATAATCCCTTCAGTATTCTCTCCATTTTTCCCTCCATTTTTATATCATTCCCATTAACCTACACACCTTATCCCATTAATATAAATCTCCATATACTTTATATTTCATACCCCATCTTATCCATTCCCTTCTCTCTTATTTCTTTAATGGGAATATATATATATATATATATACATATATATATATATATTATGTATATGATATACATATCTACATATATATAGGAATGGAATATATATATATATATATATATATATATAATGAGAATGGGAAATTATATATATAAAATTTCCCTCTTTAATCCATTCCCAGTGTAAGATTCCAGAACTACTTGTCCTCTTCCTTCATCCTGACTCTGGACCTCAGTGTTACTTCTTGCTTTCGTGCATTTTTTGTAGAACATAATTACTGCTTTTAATTTTTACTACAGTTTTGCTTCTTAGAATCACATCATAGTCAGCTCTACCCCAATCTTTCTTTTGATCTACCCAATCATTAATGACAATGTTAGATATATGGTTTACAATTCCACACATAAAACATAAACAATTTGTCCTTATTGAATACATTGATGTTTCTCTCATATGTTTATCTCTTACATGCCAAATTTCCTGTTAACTTTAGATTTCTTTTGCCATGAAATCCTGAAAATTCTGACAATTTGTTGATCATTCATTCTCTTTCAGTCAGAATAATGCTTAATTTTGCTGAATATAGTATTTTCAGCTGCAACCTTAGGTCTTTTTATCTGTGTTAGATACTGTTTGAAATCTTCCCTTCTTTTATCATAGCCAGTGATAGGTCTTGTGTGATTTTAATTGTAGATTCAGCATATTTAAATTGTTTATTTTTCATTGCTTGTAATATTTTTTTGATGTGAGGTTTTTGAAATCTAGCAATGATGCTCTGTAGGTTTTTCTTATAGGATCTCTAGCAGGTGATGATAGATGTATTTTTTTTTTCCATTTTCCCCTCTTGCTCCAATAGTTCAGACAACTTTCTTTAATTATTTCTTTTATTATTGCATCAAAATTTTTTTGGTCACAGCTCTCCAGTAGTCCAAATATTATGTGTTCTCTTCTTGATCTGTTCTCCAAATACTATTTTTCTTATGAAATATCTTGCATTATCTTCTATTTTGCATTTCTTTATATTTTCTTTTATTATTTCTTGTTCTCTTCTAACTTTGTTGCCTTACTTTTGTCCAATTCTAATTTCCAGTGAGTCATTTTCATCCTTAAGATTCTCTTCTCCTTTTCTAGTTGGTTGACTTTCTTTTTATAATCTTTTTGTGTGTGTATGTGTGTGTGTGTGTGGGGAATTCTTCTTTTCTTCTTTTCATGGAGTATGTTGTTGCTGCTGCTGTTTTGGGGTATACACTATTATATTCTCTCTTATTAATATTGAAAAAATATATTTTATTCACTTGCCTTTATTACATTAAGTATCCTTTCTCTAGGATACTTATGATAGCTATTCTTTCTTGATGAAATTTTTTTCAATTTAACTAAAGCATTCCTTAGAAGTTGAAGAATGATCATTTGCTTGTTTCTTTTCTGGTGATGACGTATTCAATTGATTAATATTTTGTTCAGCAAATTCAAATATTCTACACTATGTTCTTGAAGTATATTCTGAATTGTGGCATTCAGTATTAAAAATTATATTCTTATGATATACTTTTATGTTTATTAATTTATCTCTGTACATCCTTTGATCATATTTATTTGCTTAAACTTTTAATAAAATTCATATACTTTTTAAAAGTATTGTTGACTTATGATTCCCTTTTGTCATAATTTAATTTTTTTAATTTTTTGTTTTCTGAATTTTACATTATCTGTCATTTTTCTGCTTCTTTAAAAATATTTCCACTTCTTATTCATTTAAAATTATCTGCATTGGAAAATTTGACTTATGATCTCCATTTCTTTCTTTTTTTAATTTTAATAGCTTTTTTATTTACAAGTTATATGCAAGGGTAATTTTACTGCATTGACAATTGCTAAACCTTTTGTTCCAATTTTTCCCCTCCTTCCCTCCACCCCCTCCCCTAGATGGCAGGATGACCAATACATGTTAAATATATTAGAGTATAAATTAAATACAAAATAGTTATACATGTCCAAACCATTATTTTGCTGTACAAAAAGAATCGGACTCCAAAATATTGTACAGTTAGCCTGTGAAAGAAATAAAAAATGCAGGCAGGCAAAAATATAGGGATTGGGAATTCGATGTAATTGTTCTTAGTCATCTCCCAGAGTTCTTTCACTGGGTATAGCTGGTTCAGTTTATTACTGCTCCATTAGAACTGATTTGGTTCATCTCATTACTGAAGATGGCCAGGTCCATCAGAATTGATCAACTTATAATCTCTATTTATTTCAAATTTCTTTCTTTAAAATTTTGTCTCAGTCTTGTATCATTTTGATTTTTGCTATTGATAAGTAATTTCAGTGAAGTCTATATCATCTTTCATCAAGTAAATTTGATTTATTTTCTTTCATAGACTAATATGTATTAATGTTGTTTTTCTCCTTGAAGTTTTGTCTTTTATTCTTTCTTATTTTTCTCTTTTTTGGTTAATCTATTGGTTTCTCTTTAAGCCTTCTTGTTTTATCTTTTTTTTTTTGTATGTTTTAGATTTTTTGTTGTATTCCCCATCATTCATTTTTTTCTTCCATGTTGCCTTCTTTACATTTCCCTGAACTGGATTCTTTGCTAGTACCAGTCTTCTTGTATTAGGAAATATAAGTATTGGCTAGACCTGCAACATTGGTCTGAGTATCTTTTTGGGGAAGATAGCTGTTTTGGGATTTTGTAATGGGCTGAGGTTTGAGTTGATGCACTGAGGTCCCAAGTATGTGAGGCTAAATAGTAATTGGGCTATACTCTATTAATATACATGATTGGATAAAGAATGGTCCCTGCCCACTCTCCGTGCAAGTCCTGATGTGTTGTATATGTGTGTATGACGATTTTGGTGGGTGGAGGCAGAGAGAGACAGGAAGAGAAGCTGGGGGAGATTGGGCCTGGGTTCCATACTCCTAGCTGCTGGTCATGTGGCTGCTGGTTTAGCTAGCTTCTTGACTCAGCTACACATATTGCTATTGCCCATTCTCTTCCACCTCCGATCCTTCTTCACTGAGAATAAAGACTGACGGTTTTCCCCTAACCTGAATTCCTGACTCTGGCTGATTTTAAAATATGCGATCTTCACAGGATTTCATTTCAATCAGGTCCAATACTTTTATCTTCTTAAACTGTTCTCATTGTGGCTTATCATTTGCCATTCCTTTCCTTTACATCTCTCAGAAGAATTAATATCTGATAATTCTTTCGGTATGAGGGACCTTCAGTAATATTAAGTACTATGTGGGAATCCCTAGAGTCATACTGTGTAACACAACCACCAAATTTTATTTGTGCATACTGAAGCAATTATCTCAAATTTGTTGAGTATATAGATGCTGATTTAGAACTCCAAGTATTACAGTTCTCTGGGAGTCAACTCATAGGATTACTACAGTCTTTCCTTTTCTCCTTGCTCCAGGAAAGAAAAGACAAGTTCTGTTTTACTATTATACTATTATAAGGTTTCAGCTATAATGATTATATTTAGCACATGGTTGATTTCTTTTTAAATTTGATGCTTGGAAGAGATAATAGCAAGAAAATAACATTACATATTTTGGGGCATTTGTTTGCTCTTTATAATCTTTCAGTGAGTACTAACTGTAGTCTAGCAATCATTTTTGCCAAGTCTTTCAAAACATTGGAATGTAGTTTGTCTAGGCTTATTGATTTGAATTAATGAATTCATTTAGGTACCTGTGGCATTGTGATTACAGTGATGGATTTGGTGCTAAGAGGATTTGACCAGCTCTTTGGCCAATTCCTTGATTAACTAGGAGCTATCTGACCATGAAAGGGTAAAAAAAAAATTCTCACACATAACTTTCCTAATCTAAAAAGTGGGGATTAGCATTTAGCTCATTGTATTTTTAATCAAAAATGATAATTCCTGAAAAGTGTTTTGTAAACATTAAGAAGCTATATAAATATCAACTATAATTAAATTGATTCTTAGGATAATCACCATTATTATTAATCTCCTTAGTTCTTGTATTTAAAAAAATATTTAGGAATCATTTGTTCATTCTGTTCTGTGCAAAAGAAAAAAAAAGCAAAATACAAGCTGAGTAGTCTTTCCCAGTTGTGTATTGTCCTTGAGTTGTCTCTTTTGAGAAGCAGCACTACCAGTTTATTGATTCTTTACTTTCCTTAAATATAGGCCCTCAACTCTTTTTTCCTGTCCTACCTACTCCCACTCCCTACCTCCAGGGGAAAAAAACAGACAAAAAATATCAATAACACCAGTTCTGCTTTTTCATTCTCTCTAGTATTTAATAATAACCTCAACTCACTCTGAAAATATTGTTTTTAGGACTATGTTATACCCTAACTCCATATGTGTACAAGTTTCAGATATAGAAAAAGAACTATCAAATATTTGAGTCTGAAAAAAATCAAAAAAATAAATTTCACAGAAAGAATTTATAAATGATATAATTGTGATGTCACATTAATAATATTGATTACATTCAGATGTTATGCATTAATATGTATGTGTATATATGCATATATATCTGTTTGAATACACACATAATATATTCATACATGTCACTATGCTTAAAGCATGTGCAAAAGGAGGTCCTCTTGTTAAAATTCCATAACAATTTTCTATCCATACTAAGTCCAGGATTATTTAAATTGTCCTCTTGTTTCATTATTTTGACCAATATGAAATTAAATTTTTTCCTGTAAGAAAATAGTTTGTCTTTCTGATATTCCTGGCATATTGCTAAGGATAGAGTGGTATTCTTAATTTTGATGTCAATTTTAAATGTTGTAGTTATTGGAGCAGTCTGAGTTTTGTCAATTAAATTATCATTATTGTTAAAATAATAAAAATATAACACATTTGAGAATAATATTGGAAATTAATTCCCATTTTATTACCTAGTAAATATTGTTAGAAGTCACAACTTAAGAAATTTTAAATCCAACTAATACATACATGTCTTCATGTATAATATGTTTTCTTTTTTCTGTATTATTACATATAATGTTAAAATGAATAAATTACATTTTATGGAAATTTCCAATCATCTACTATTGCTGGATGTTATAATTTAAAAATGTTATTTTGTAATATGCATCTTCAGTTTTTTATGAAGTAAATTTTTATAGGAGAGTGTCAAATAATTTTCTAATCAGATATTGATGAAGATTTTTTTTTAAAACAGAAGACTATTTGGAAATGAATGATATTACCTTGACTCATACTTTTGGCTTATCTAAGAAAAATTTGCAACACTGTAATGTCTACTTTCTGCCTTCAAGAGAGAAAAAGTGAATAATAATAAGTAATTAATTTGCATGTCCTAGGTTAGGAAATCAGCTATTCTCAATTTATTTTATAAACACATTTGTCTCTGTCAAATGTTTTTTTATGAATAAATGATGTTGCTATGGCCTTCAAGATGAATCAATTAAAGAAGACTAGAAAACTCAGTTTTCCAGTATAGTTCACAAATATTTATCCTAAGATTTGTATTTCAGATTTAATAAACAAGACTGTGTAGTTTGTCATCTACTAAGAAACTAATTTTGAAAGGATGACTAATGTCCTTGCTAAGAAGCAAAAATATTTGATTTTTAACAAAGGAAGCATATTAGACCTGGAAATGTATTATCTCTAAAACACTTAGCATGTTATAATCATCATCAGCAGCACCATGATCATCATCATCTGTCTATAAGAGCATGATTTCATGTTGGGCTATTCTTAATACTGTAACAAAGTAATTAAATGAATTCATTATCTAATATTATCACCAGCCATATATACCTAACAAATATCAAATAATATAAAAATATTCTTATAAGCTTGGGTAATTAATACCATGGGGACAAAACTGTTGCAGTAGGTATATTGACTGTCTATTCTTAGAAGAAATTAGCATTATGACAATGTTGATATACGGAGTTTAAATTTTTGCGCCGATGTGCTATATTACCTGATATAAGCAGACACATTTCTCATTTGTTTTTACTAGCATGATAGTTATGTGCTAGATACCTTACATTGATTGTCAAACAGTGAATCTGAAATGGGTGTGAAGAAAGCTGAAAGACTCAAACTAGCTCTAGTTTGGATTCCATTTTATTGATGAAACTGGATTATTCATTCAGCAATTTTATCCATTGATGCTCTTCGATCTATAACTAGTTCAAATTACATTCTTGAAAGACCTGATAAGTAAAGTTATCTAGACAGGCAATCTAGAGTTGATGTTCTATTAACAGCTTAACTGTAATTAATTCCAGAGTCAAGTCATCAGTATAAATGTCAGTGTTATAAGAAAAATAGATTTTGCTTCTGGAATACAATGACATTAAATTTAATTAGTATTATAATTGCATTTTAAATCAGCAAATCTCATCTGTCATAAAGAAATACCAGCATTTCAAATGTGTCACATATACACTGCTTTTAAAGGTCATTAAAATAATATGGATTACAGCTTCTGAGAAAATATGCAATTAATTATATAATATTAAAAAGCATGGATGAGAATGGAGAATTGAGATTGGTCATTTTAAGTTCCTTGTAGCAAACAATTGTTTCTATTATATAAAGGGAAAGGGCAAGAACTTTCATAACTCCTCATCTAATTCTTCTTTCTATGCATGAGTTTTAATCATTGCCTAGAAAATCATTCCCATGTCATACTTGAAAGAAAAGCACACTTATATAGTCTGCTGGTCAAGCCAAGTTAGCCTCTTAAGGTATTAGAAAAATCAAGATTCTTTCTATGGCAAATGCAAAAGTGCTTAAACTTATTTTTCATCTACTGTAAGGCATAATTTTCTGCTTATTTTCAGATACAGTATCATCTAACTGTGTGTTCCATGAACCATTTCTGACAAGTACAGCATTGTATCAGCTTCATACATCATATTATGTTTTACTACATTGCACATACAATAAATATCTTTCCTAAAATATTCGGTCTGATAATATTCTCATTCTGCTATGCCTTGATAAATGGGTAATTCCATTATATGGGTTATTTGGTATATGGATTTCTGTTCTTGTCTTCCACAACTATAGAATAAGAACTTCAAGAGAAAATGTGATATTGTTCAGTTGTAAGACTCACACATCTTCCATGAACAAACAGTTCTCAGTACAAAATTTTCAAACTCTTCAGAAATTAAAGATGATGCAGTGGATAGAACATCAAGATTTGGTTGAAGCATATCAAATTAATATGTAACCTCAGACACTTATTAGTAGTTTGATTCTGATCAAGTTAGTTAACTTGTTTGCATTAGTTTTCTCATTTATAAAATACTGATAATAATATAATTATTGTGAGGATAAATGAGTGAAAAATTATAAAGTCCAGAGACAAAATAAGTACTATTGAACAGTTAGCTATGATGATGGTGGTGGTGGTGGTGATGGTGATGGCAGCTGCTATGAAAGCTTATTGCCATTAACTATTAAAAAATGCAAATAAAAAAATTTCAGAACTTTCAAAACTCATATCCATAAACTGGTAAAGAAAAATTCACTAAGACCCACACCTAACATCATATACCAAGATAAAGTCAAAATGGATTCATGCTATAGACATAAAGAGTGATATTATAAGTAAATTCAAAGAACATAGGATAGTTTACTTCTCATATCTATGAAGAAGGAAGAAATTTGTCACCAAAGAACTGGAATTCCTAATTGAATACCAAATAGATCATTTTGATTCTATTAAGTTAAAAACTTTTTATACAAACAAAACTAATGCATACAAGATTAGAAGGGAAGCAATAAATTGGGAAAACATTTGTATATTTAAGCATTCTGATAAAGGCCTCATATTTAAAATATAGAGAGAATTGACTTAAATTTATAAGAAATCAAGTTATTTTCAAATTGATAAATGGTCAAAGGATATGACCAGTTTTCAGATGGAGAAATTAAAACCATTTTTAGTCATATGAAAAAGTGCTCAAAATCACTATTCATCAGAGAAATGCAAATTAAGATAACTGAGATACCACTACATACCTCTCAGATTGGCTAAGATCACAGGAAAAGATACTGATGAATGATGGAGTAGATATGGGAAAACTGGGATACTAACACATTGTTGATGGAACTGTGAACAAATCCAGCAATTTTGGAGAGCAATTTGGAATTAAGCTAAAAAATTATCAAACTGTTTATACCCTTTTATCCAGTAGTGTTTCTACTGGGCTTGTATCCCAAAGAGATCTTAAAGGAGGGAAAGGGACATGCATGTGCAAAAATATTCGTGGCAGCCTTTGTTGTAGTGGCAAGAAAATGGAAACTAAGTGGATGTCCCTCAGTTAGAGAATAACTGAATAAGTGATTGTATATGAATATTATGGAATATTATCGTTTAGAAAGGCCTGAAATGATTTACATGAACTGATGCTAAGGGAAATGAACAGAATCAGGAGATCATTATACACGGCAACAAAATTATATGGTGATCAATTCTGATGGGCATATCTCTTTCCAACAAAGAGATGACTAAGGCCAGTTCCAATGATTCTATGATGAAGACAGCCATCTACATTCAGAGAGAGGACTGCAGGAACTGAATGTAGATCACAACATAGCATTTTCACTTATTCTGTTGTTGTTTTCTTTCTCAATTTTTTTCCTTTTTGATCTGATTTCTTTTTTGTGCAGCAAAATAATTGCATAAATTTGTATACTATATTGCATTTAACATATATTTTAACATGCTTAACATATATTGGATTACTTCCCATCTAGATGAGAGGGGAGGGAAAAATTTGAAACAAGGTTTTGCAAGGTTCAGTGTTGAAAAATATCCCATACATTTGTTTTTAAATAAAAAGCTTTAATTAAAAAAAAAAAGAAAAATTAAGTAAGAAAATAGTCAATATTGGAGGAAATGCAGAAAGATATATAGAAGTGGGCCTATTCTGGAAATCAGTTTGAATAAGTTAAACATAGTGATTAAAATATTCAGATAGTTTGCCACTATGCATATAATTCAAGACAGTCCAAGATATGAGAAAGGTTCCATAATCCTCAATATTTTGGGAATGGTAGCAAAGAGTCACAAAGAAAATACCTTCTACTGAGGAATAGCTATGTAAATTGAGCATCATGAATAGAAGATATGTTATTGTAATACAAGAAATGATTGCTGAGGAATTAGAGAAATATTGGAAGGCATATGGATGATTTAGCATAGCTAAAGACTTGTAAATATATAAATAAATAAAATGATCACTTTTAAAGTTGATATGCAAACTTATTCCAAAGAAATTATTGAGAAAATATAATATTTTATCTTCTTTTTTGGATTGAGGGATGCTGGAAGGTGGTAAAATTCCTATGCTTTTGGTACATTAGTTATTTTTGTGGAATTTTCTTTATTCTTTCCTTTAAAGTCTTTGTTAAAAGGGATTACTTATTGAGTAAGGAAAAAATAATGCATATATTTGGAAATTAATGTGATATAAATTTTATAAATTGAAATAAGATACTTTAAAACTGAATTTTTTCTTTAATAAATTCTTCCAGTCTAACTTCCTTTAAGAAATATATTAAGGTGACACACCCTTTGCAATCAACATTCATGATATGCTTTCTTTGGTCTACAGACTCATTTTCTTCAATAATCAGTTATAACTCTATAATAATAATTCAATAATCAAATGGAATGACTTTATACATTTCCCCTTAGACTTTTGCAGCTCTGGAAAATAAAATACCTCTAATCCATAATGTAGAAACATCCATCAGTCTAAATATGTGTGCATGTATATATTATATATACATGCATGTATGTGTATGTTTGTTTATGTGTATATATGCATTTATAAATACATATGTGCCTAAATATCTATTTATTTATATATTAGTTTGTTCATTTATTTATTGTTTAAAGTTGGTATACTACTTGCTTCCTATTTGAATTATATCTTCTGGTTTGATCTTTTAAGTATTCAGTCATTTTTTGTCTGCTTTTAAGGTCTCCATATGATGTTGGTATTAGAGCAAAGTCAATCTGGAGAGCATTGAAATGCTTAAGCATTGTGTCAAGAAAAATAATCTCAAATAAAGGGAAGATAAGGAGGCAGAGGATGAAGACAAAGGCAAGAGAGGGGAAGAAAGAAAAACTGAAGCTCTTATTTTTTTTTTTTTTTTTGTTTGTTTGTTTGTTTCTGGTTCTCTAAAGAATATCTTAGCTCAGTGGAAAGAATGTTGTATTTGTAGTACCAAGGGACCTGGGTTCCAATCCTTCATTCTTTTATATATATATATATATATATATATATATATATATATATATATATAACCTTGGACAAGTCACTTATACTCTATTTACTACTGTTTCCTCAATATAAAATGTGGAGAAGAAGAGAAAGATTGAAACACTGTTTTTTTTTTTCCTTCTGGTTCCCTGAAGAACATTTTAGGTATTGTTTAGCTCAGTAGAAAGAATATTGGATTTATAGTACTAAGGGACCTGGGTTCCAATTTTGCATTTACATTATTTTCTATCTATTTATCTATCTATTATCTTGCTTAAGTCACTTATATTCTATGTACTTTTGTTTCCTCAACCATAAAATGTGGGGTGTTCAACAAATAATATCTAAGGTTTCTTCTAGTTACCAAATTTAAATATTATTTCATCTATAAAGGAATTTTAGGAAGCACATAAACTGAAGTTTCTCTAGATGTGAATAATCTAAAAAGTAAAAAAAAAACTCAATTTAATGTCAAGCAGCAATTAATTGATAACAGCATAATGTAAAAAGAGCCTTGGCATGGAATTAGAATGACTGCAATTGACTCCAACTTCCATTACTTGCTACCTGTGTATATCTAGATGTGTTGCTTAATGTAACGACCATGCTAGCACCCAGGACACCCCAGAATCAGCAGGAGTCAGGATAAACAAAAGTCCTTAATCTTTAAGTCTCAGTCTTTAGAAGCAGGATTGAACAGGATGGAAGCAGAATCTCTGCAACCACCTTCTCTCTAGTCTACCGCCAAGAGTGTTTCTTTGGCTCATTTTACTCCACCCCCTAGTCCCTCTTACAATTCTGTATACACCAATCATTGAGCCAGTACTGATAGTGGAAAGGACCATTTTCCAAGCATATGCCCATAGAGTATTATCCAATCAGTAGTTAGCCTCAAGAACTCAGCAGTCCCGACCTCAGTGCATTGATTCAATAGTTTCAGCCCTCTACAACTTAATTTATAAATATTTCAAAGGAGAAATTAAGCAACACATCTAGATTCAAAAATCTTATTTTTTATGATTATATTACATTAGATATTAAGACATTTCTAACTTTTATGTGATTTTCTTATTTTCAAAAAAAAATCCAATTATAAATATTTAGCATTTACTCGGAGCCAATGATTAGAAGTGAACATATTATAGACTTGTTTTAGAGAAATCTTCCTAGAATATGCAAAGGGTTAGGGAAATTGGACTTCACTTAGGTCCTTATAGGAACCCCACATGGATATGTATTTCTTCTATGTTGGTGCCAGAAGGTACATCTTTATGCCCTTTGAATCTAGCATTAGAGAATTAGACTAAATATCCCAGTGGTAGCAATTTAAAAGGTCAATTTTTCCAATACAGAGCTATGGAGCCTCAGAGCTCTCATTCTTCTTTCTACCGATAATTATGTCCATGCCCTCTAGAGGTTATGAATATAAAGTGATCGACCTTCCTTTCCACATTGAAAATAGGACAAAGAGTTGTATCCCACAAAATCTGTAAGTTTTTCTCCTACATGATAAAAATAAAAAAGGCAAAACTTTTTTAATATTTAAAAGGAAACATAAACTTTGATGACCTTAGTCCTTCTAGTTACCCTGTACCCTTCACTTTGATTTATCAGAAAGTCTTAGATTTGGGATCATGGCTTGTCTCATAAATAAAAAGAATAAAGGATTATATTTAATTGATTAGGATGGAGAGAGTCAATTATAACCTTAATTCAATAAATCAAACTGTCTATAAGTTTCAGGTTAACAACTATCTACAGGATAGAGTATGGAGAAAATGATTATATTTACCATATAGTAAACTCTGGGATTCACAAGGAACCTTTGGTATTTCCTTGGGTTGCAAATTATACAGAGTTCTCTATTCTTTTATTTTAGATGAATTATTCCCTATGTGTTTTCTTACAAATAAGGAATCTGGTGAAGATTGGGCATTTTTGGAAAATGCTCATAGTTTAGGGAGAAGAACATGCACTTTGAATAGGGCTCCCATTCTGTCTCTGTCCTTAACTGTCTTTTGTTGGAAAATTGATAATTTCTAATTACATTAATTTATTTATCTTTAAAATTAGTCAGACTACATCATTTTAAAAATCTCTTCGAAATTTTTTGTTAATTATATAGTAGTAGAATGATTCCTAAAAGAGTCACTACCCTACTGGACTGAACATCCCATGCTTTTTCTGATTTGGGTATGGGCAATACAACTGAAGCTTTGTTCTTTATTGGAGGGCTAGTTGGAAATAATCATCCTCATGACTAATCAGTTAGATATAAGATTGTTCAGATTCATCACTATTGAGATATTGACTGGCTCTTGGTTTGGCATTTCCTACCCTAATCTCTTGCTACTAGACTGAGTCCCACATACACTTGTAAGATCAGAGCATGCCAATTCATCTTTGGTTCACAATCATTTGAATTTGAGACCTGACTGGAAAGCATTAAAAATAGGGATAGAAATTATGTCAGAGATTACACTCAAGAGTTATAAAAATAGAACTGCTGGCCTATCTTCCTTCCCCTCTTTTCACAGTTTCTACCCTAATCACTGTCCTCAGAGCTGTTTTCTTTCTTTAGTTTTTCCAATAGCTTCTCTGATGCTTTTGTTATTCTCTTGAGCAGTTGCAATGAGATGTAAGTACTGCTTACTTCTATACCACTAGCTTTATTGATCTAAGCTAATTTTTAAAAAACTTTTTGCTTTTGGGACTTCCAGCCAAGATGGCAGAGAGGACACACACATCTATCCAAGCTCCTTTTTGTTCTCAGAATACTTTATTTCATGACAAGGCCTGGGAATTAGTGCTTGAGAGAAAAAACCCACGAATACATTACCAACAGAAGATATCCTTGAAATTCATCAGAAAAGGTCTGTTTTTGCTCAGGGGCAGGGATGGTTAGATCAGGCACAGACTGAAGGCAGGCAGACAGCAAAAGCACGGGAGGCAATGAGAGCACAGCAGGCAGCTCACGCTGAGCAGATTTGAGGGGGGTGGGGTGTGATCTCAGCCACTTCCGCAGAGAGAACTTTGCCACAGTGTGGCTACTTTGCCTTGGCAGCAGCCAGTATAAACACAGGGGGTAAAGACTACAACCCAGAAAAGCTAGGGTCTCTGGGAACCTGGCTACATCCACCCAGAGTGTGTCAGCACACTCTCATAGTCTCAGAGCACAGACACAGCACAGCCATTGCTGTCCAGCTAGTGCCTCACTGCTGCCCCCTGCAGTCTATAAAGGAAGCTTCGTAATATTATCCAGCACCTCCCTCCCCCCCAAAAAAAGGAGACTGCATTTACTTTTTTATGTTAGTTTGTTTCCTTTAATTTTTCTTTGACAAAATGAGCAAAAAAATTAAGTGCTCTCTAACAAAAGAGAGCTTCTATACAGATAGAGAGCAGACTTTAAATCCTAAGGAGACTAAAAACAGATTTTCTCCAGATGAATCCCCAAAGGAGGATATGATCTGGTCCTCAACACACAAGACTCTCATAGAAGAAATTAAAAAGGCTCCCACAAGAGAGCTAGAAGAAAAATGGGCAAAGGAAAAGCAAGCTTGGCAAGAAGGTCTGGATAAATCATCTCACTCATTCAAAGATAGAGTGGATAAAGATATTAAATCCTTGAAAAACAGAATTAGTGAACTGGAAAAAAATAGGTCTCTAAAAAATAAAATTGATGGAATGGAAAAAAAAATTCCATAGAACAAAACAACTCATGTAAAAACTCAACTGGACAACTAGAAAAAGAAATAAAAAGGTTAAAAAAGAAAATAACTCATTAAAAATCAGAACTGAACAAATAGAAATGAATAATTCATTGAGACATCAAGAATCAGTTAAGCAAAACCAAAAAAAAAGGAAAATTAGAAAAAAATGTTAACTATCTATTTGGAAAAACAACAGACCTGGAAAATAGAAAAAAAAAATCTGAACATTATTGAACTTCTCAAAAAGTATGATGAAAAAAAGAGCCTAGGTAATATTTTACAGGAAATCATTAGAGAGAACTGCCCAGATGTAATAGAATCAGAAGGTAAAATAGGCATTGAAAGAATTCATCAAACACCTTCTGAAAAAGATTCTAAAATAAAAACTCCAAGGAATATTGTCTAAATTTCAGAACTGGGAGACTAAGGAAAAAATAGTACAAACAGTCAGAAAAAAAAATTTCAAATACCAAGGTGCCACAATAAGGATCACTCAAGATCTAGCTGCTTCCACATTAAAAGATTGAAGGGCCTGGAATCTGATATTTTGAAAGGCAAAAGAACTTTGAATGCAGCCAAGAATAAACTACCCAGCTAAGCTGAGCATTTTCTTCCATGGAAGAAGATGGACATTTAATGAAACAGATGAATTCCATTTGTTTCTAAAGAAAAAAAACAGAACTAAACAAAAAAATTGATCTCCAACCATAAAACTCAAGAGAAGCAGAAAAAGGTAAAAAGAAATCTTGAGAACTGTGTATCTGTTATGGATATACATAAAGAACCCATGTATAATTTGGTTTTACTGGTGTAACATAAAAAAGTGGAAGTAGAAATGGAAAGGGCATAATGTCAGAAAAAGGGAAAAGGGAGACAAAAAGAGGGAAACTATATCCCACAAAGAGGCAAAGGAAACCTATCATATCTGAGGGAATTTAAAGAGGGGAGGAATATTGTATGAATCTTACTCTCATCAGAGTTGGCTCAAAGAGAAAATAATTGACATATTTGGTTTACAGAGAAACTTCTCTAACCTCATTAAAAAGTGGGAGATGAAAAGGGAAAAGGAAAATAGTAATAAGGGAAGGGTACAAGATAGGGGAAGGGATTCAAAGGGGGAGGGAGGGATCCTAAAGAGGGAGTGCTACATCATGCAACTGGTGCCCACAAGTTTAATATTAAGAAAGGGGGAAGGGGGGGCAAGAAAAAGAAAAGCATAATATGGGGAAAATAAGATGGCAGGAAAGACAGAATTAGTAATTTTCACTGTAAATGTGAATGGGAAGAACTCTCCCACAAAGTGGAGGCAGATAGCAGACTGAATCAAAAGTCAGAACCCTACAATATGCTGTTTACAGGAAACACATTTACAGCAGGGAGATACATACACAGAAAAATAAAAGGCTGGAGCAGAATCTATTATACTTCAGGTGAAGTCAAAAAAGCAGGGGTAGCCATTCTTATCTCAGATCAAACAAAAGCAAAAATTGATCTAATTAAAAGACATAAGAAAGGAAACTATATCTGGCTAAATGGTAGCATAGATAATGAGGCAATATCAATACTAAATATATATGCACCAAGTGGTATAGCATCTAACTTCCCAAAAGAGAAATTAAGAGAGTTGCAAGAAAAAATAGACAACAAAACTATAATAGTGCACTCTCAGAATTAGATAAATCAAACAACAGAACAAATAAGAAAGAAATAATAGAGGTAAATAGAATATTAGAAAAATTAGTTCTGATAGATTTTTGGAGAAAACTGAATGGAGACAGAAAGGAATATACTTTCTTCTCAGCAGTTCACGGAACTTATACAAAATTGACCATATATTAGGATATAAAGACCTCAAAATTAAATGCAGGAAGGCAGAAATAGTAAAAGCTTTCTTTTCAGATCACAATGCAAAAAAAAAAACTATATTCAACAAAAAATTAGGGGTAAATAGGCCAAAAAGTAATTGGAAACAAAAAAACTTCATCTTAAAGAATGATAGTGAAACACCAAATTATAGAGACAGTTAATAATTTCACTCAAGATGATGATAACGATGAGACATCATACCAAAATTTGTGTGATGCAGCCAAAGCAGTAATAAGTGGAAATTTTATATTTTTAGAGGCTTACTTGAATAAAATAGAAAAAGAGAAGATCAATGAATTGGGCTTGCAACTTGAAAAGCTAGAAAAAAAAGACAAATTAAAAACCCAGAATAAAATACTAAATTTGAAATTCTAAAATTAATAGGAGAAATTAATAATTTTGAAAGTAAAAAAAAAACTATTGAATTAATAAATAAAATTAAGAGTTGGTTTTATGAAAAAAAATAGATAAACCTTTGGTAGATCTGATTAGAAAAAAGGAAAGAGGAAAATCAAATTGTCTTAAAAATAAAAAAGGAGAACTTTCCACCAATGAAGAGGAAATTAGAGCAATAATGAGTTACTTTGCCCAACTTTATGCCAACAAATTTGATAACCTAAGTGAAATGGATGAATAGCTCCAAAAATATAGGCTTCCCAGATTAACAGAAGAAGAAGTAAATTGCTTAAATAGTCTCACTTGAGAAAAAGAAATAGAAGTTATTAATCAACTCCCTAAGAAAAAATCCCCAGTACCAGATGGATTTAAGTGTGAATTCTTCCAAACATTTAAACAGCAATTAGCCCCAATGATATATAAACTATTTGAAAAAATAGGGAATGAAGGGGTCCTACCAATTCCTTTTATGATACATACATGGTACTGATATCTAATTCTGGTAGGTTGAAAACAGAGAAAGAAAATTATAGACTGATCTCCCTAATGAATATTAATACTAAAATTTTAAATAAGATATTAGCAAAAAAAGACTTCAGAAAATCATCCCCAGGGTAATACACCATGATCAAGTAGGATTTATACCTGGTTCAATATTAAGAAAACTATTAGTATATTGCTATATTAATAACCATATTAACAAGAACCATATGATCATCTCAATATAGGTAGAAAAACATTTGATAAAATTCAATATTCATGCCTATTAAAAACACTTGAGAGTATAGGAATAAATGGAATTTTCCTTAAAATAATGAGTAGCATCTATTTAAAACCATCAGTAACCATCATATATAATGGGAATAAACTGGAACCATTTCCAGTAAGATCAGGAGTGAAACAAGGTTTCCCACAATCACCATTATTATTCAATATTATATTAGAAATGCTAGCTTTGGTGATGAGTTGAGTAAGAGATTAAAGGAATTAGAGTAGATTATGAGGAAACCAAATTATTACTCTTTGCTGATGATATGATGGTGTACTTAGAGAACCCCAGAAATTCTACTAAAAAGCTATTAGAAATAATCCACACCTTTAGCAAAGTGGCAGAATACAAAATACACCCTCATAAGTCATGAGTATTCTTATATATCACTAACAAAATACAAGTTAGAGTTACAAAGAGAAATTCTATTTAAAGTAACTACTGATAGTAAAAAAAACAAACAAAAAAAAAAAAAAAAAACATACGAATCTATCTGCCAAGGGAAAATCAGGAACTATATGAGCAAACTACAAAACACTTTCCACACAAATAAAGTCAGATCTAACCAACTGGAAAAATGTTAAATGCTCTTGGATAGGTGAGAAAATATAATAAACATTACAATAAACCAAAACAATTGAAAATAGTTTCAATTACTATTTCTACTCATATGAAAGTGTTCCAAATCACTATTGATCAGAGAAATGCTAATTAAGACAACTCTGAGATACCACTACACACCTGTCAGATTGGCTAAGATGACAGGAAAAAATAATGATGAATGTTGCCTCCAACATGCAGGATGCATGAAAACTGGGACACTGATGCATTGTTGGTAGAGTTGTAAATGAATCCAACCATTCTGGAGGGCAATCTGGAATTATGCCCAAAATGTTTTCAAACTGTGCATTCCCTGTGAACCAGCAGTGTTACTACTGGGCTCATATCCCAAAGAGATACTAAAGAAAGGAAAGGGACCTGCATGTGGCAAAATGTTTGTGGCAGCCCTTTTTGTAGTGCCTAGAAACTGGCAAATGAATGGATGCCCATCAATTGGAGAATGGTTGGGTAACTTGTGGTATATGAATGTTATGGAATATTATTATTTTGAAAGAAATGACCAGCAGGATGAATACAGAGAGGCTTGGGAAGACTTACATGAACTGTTGGTGAGTAAAATGGGCAGAACCAGGAGATCATTATCCACTTCAACATCAATATTGTATGAGGATGTATTCTGATGGAAGTGGATATCTTCAACAAAGAGAAGTTCTAATTCAGTTCCAATTGATCAATGATGCATAGAATCATCTACACCCAGAGAAGGAATACTGGGAAATGAGTATAAACTGTTTGCATTTTTAATTTTTCTTCCCAAGGTTTTTTTTTAACCTTCTGAATCCAATTCTTCTTGTGCAAGAAAACTGTACGGTTTTGCACACATATATTGTATCTAGTTTATACTATAACATATTTAACATGTATAAGACTGCCTGCTATCTAGGGGAGGGGATGGAGAGAGGGAAGGAAAAAGTCAGAATAGGAATGAGTGCATGGGATAATGCTGTAAATAATTACCCATTCAAATGTTCTGTTAATAAAAAGTTATAATAATGAACAAGAAAAAAAAAGAGAAAAAAAGAAAAAAAAAAACTTTTGCTTTCTTATTCCTATTTTATTGCAATCAATGAGATGTTTGCTTTGCATTATCCAACTTCCCTAGTTATCCCTTCTAGTACTGTTGATATTTTCAGTCATACTCCCCAACTCATTGGACTTGTTGGGAGAGTTGGACTACTTTTCCCTTCCCATTGCCACTTGTAGATACTCCTATGACACTCTAGATAACATAACTCAAAGAATTATTTTTATGATGTTCACATTATCAAAATTTGTCTCCTAATTTAGACCTTGTTAATCTTATCTATTTCCCCCATGCCCAGGATTTTATTTTTATTTTTATTTTATTTTATTTTATTGTATTTTTTTTTTTTTTTTTTTGCTGAGGCAATTGGGCTTAAGCAACTTGGCCAGGGTCACAGCTAGAAAGTTTTAAATGTCTGAATCCAGATTTGAACTTAGGTCCTCCTGATTGCAGGGCTGGTACTTTAGCCACTGCACATTTTTTCCCCTTTCTTTAGTGAATTCAGTGCCTGCTCATCATAAATAGCTTTCTTTCCTTAACATCTCTTGCCTTCATATTACAAGACTTAAATTATATATTTGATGTTCCCTCAAATATTATAATCTACTAGTTCCTCAGTCTACTCAATTCTCATTACCTTTTCCTCCATTTTATCTTAACTATTAGCACAAATAGCCATACATTTAATGTTGTCATCATATATGAGTGTTCCATTTCCATGTTCACAAATACTAAATTTTCTTTTTCTGAACATAATCTCTTACTCCTAGGAAAGGGCTGGTTGGTCATAAAACCCTCTGAGACTTGTAATATTTTTTCCATTTGGAAAAAAAAATGAAACTAATGTGAGAACAGCACTCAAAGAGTGATGGAGGATGGTGGAGGTTTTCATGAATATCTAGATTATGGGCAAATCTGGAGAAGAACAAGGAGTGAAAAAGGGAGAAGTGGTAGTTATCTCACACATCAACTACTTGAGACCAAATTAGCTGCTGGTTCTGGCTGTATTTGCACTTACCTTTGTATGACCATGACAGATGATTACCACATGAATGGACAAAGTAGGAAGTTGGTGTGACTGTATATGTTTTGAAAGTGTGAGCTCACCCCAATGCAGGATGTAGTATAGAGTACAAACCTGACAACAATAGTCTAAGTCTTGCTGTACCTCAGCCTTATGTTTATTTGTGTAATGACCACATATTTAAAATCAGCTGGAATTAGGAATTCAGGTTAGGGGAAAATCTTTGATCTTTATTCTTTGTGGAGATGAAGAAGGATTGCGATTGCAATGTGAGCAGCTATGACAAGAAGCCAACCAGCTGTCAGTCTCTCCTCGCTTCTCTTCCTGCCCCTCTGCCACCACCCACCAAAATCATCATTTCCTATACAACACATCAGGACTTGCACATAGAGTGGGCGGAGGCCATTCTTTCTCCAACAAATATATTAATAGAGTATGGTCCAATTACTATTTAGCCTCACATGCTTGGGACCTCAGTGCATCAACTCGAGCCTCAGCCCATTGCATATTTGTGTTTTTTTTATTTTTTTCTGTTAAACTATGTTTGTTGAATATTTCTTTATTTCTAATATACTCTTGTGGGTAATCCTAGTCATATGTTTCCAGATGTCTTTTTGTTTGTAAAACAGGAGATATGCAGAGAAAGTACTTTCTTAGTACTGAGCTGAGTATTTGATATCAAATATATTCTTATATAATTTTGCTTTTTCTGTGGAGACACAAATTAGCTGTTTAATAAATGCTCTTCTGAAGTGAAGAAGCACTATGAATTCAAACCAAAATTTACCTCAAGTATATGAATTTGCATTACAAAGCATCCCTTGTTTCTCTATTCCCTATGTCTCAAACTCTTTACTTAACCTCACCATGACCACCAGTATTTTCTTTTTTATTTTATAGCTTTTTATTTACAAGATACATGCATGGGTAATTTTTCAGCATTGACAATTGCAAAACCTTTTGTTCCAACTTTTCCCCTCCTTCCCCCACCCCTTCCCCCAGATGGCAGGTTGACCAATACATGTTAAATAAGTTAAAGCATGTTAAATACAATATATGTATACTTGTCCAAACAGTTATTTTGCTGTACAAAAGGAATTGGACTTTGAAATAGTGTACAATTAGTCTGTGAAGGAAATAAAAAATGAAGGTGGATAAAAATAGAGGGATTGGGAATTCTATGTAGTGGTTCATAGTCATCTTCCAGAGTTCTTTCACTGAGTGTAGCTGGTTCAGTTCATTTCTGCTCTATTGGAACTGATTTGATTCATCTCATTGTTGAAGAGGGTCATATCCATCAGAATTGATCATCATATAGTATTGTTGTTGAAGTATATAATGATCTTCTAGTCCTGTTCATTTCACTCAGCATCACTTCATGTAAGTCTCTCCAGGCCTTTCTGAAATCATCCTGCGACCACTAGTACTTTCACCAATCAGTTCTAGCTGCAGAGTCTTCTCTTCCCTGTTTCTACCTCTTGAATATTTCATTTTTTTATCCTCTATTCTCAGATTCCTTGCCCAATTTTTGCAACATTGGTCATACCTTACCCACCTGCAATTTGGATTACTTTTGCCATATACCTCCTTCATTCCTATTCACATATTGTTGAATGAAGGTGAAAAAAAAATACATTGCTGGGTTCACTACAAATTTATATTACATGTTATTCAGATTAGCTTACAAAAATAACTAGATGAACTCAAGATGAAGTTTACTGGCCAAATTTCAACAACAATCACAACAACTTTACATAATTTGTAGATGGAAATTGAACAATAAATATGATTTATTAAGCACAACCAGTGATGCATTTCTTCTGTTTCCATCATATTGGAGTTCATGCTGTTTTTTAACTAAGAATGTGCAACCAAAAATTATTGAAGATAACTAATATAGTATTTTTATAGTGTTCTTCTTTTTTATAATATATAGTTCTCTGTGAGCAGGTTTCTTGGGGAGGTTTTCTGAAGGCAGCCTTAGTTTCAGTTCTGTGTAATAAGCACCTCAAATACAACCAGCTGATAAAATCCAAAAGTTTATTTTCTCCTTCTAAGTTTTGTCTCTTTCCTTGGGCCCGGTTAGCTATCTTAGAGACCTCTCTCCCTCGTTGGTTCCAAGAGCTCTTGCAGCTTGTCCTTTGTCATCTCCACTCACTCCTACTTCTCAATTTCCCCCAGTGCTCTTTGGCCCTGAGAGCTTCTTGCTTATATGCTGTACATTGAGTACACACCAATCATTATATCACTGAGAAACCATTATTTGTTGTAGGATTAAATCAATTCTAAACTAGATTTAAACATTGTCTCCTCAATTGCACTTAGTACCTTGTTTCAAGTCCTGGCCCATAAAATCTCCTTGTAGGATCAGATCAATCATACTGAACCATGCTAAATTAGATAATTATTGTCTCTATCAATTCTAATGATTTAACACTTTGTAAGGATTCCAACAATATTTCATTCTAAATATGATCTAGGAAGGTATGGGTTCAAATAACTGTCTCTGCTATTTATAATCAGTGTGACCACAGACAAGTCCTATCCTCTGTGAATCTCAGTTTCCTTATTTTTAAAGTGGGAATAATAATATTTTAGTTACTATCTCATAAGATAGTTGTGTGTGATCCTGGGGAAGTCACTTAACTCTGTTTCCTTCAGTTTTCTCCTCTGTAAAATGATCTAGGGAAGAAAATATGAAACCACTTCAGTGACTTTTCCAAAAATCCCCACATGGTATCTTGAAGAATAAGAGATGACTAAAAACAATTAAACAATGAATAAAAGAAAATTCTGAGAAGAATGCATTTGTTTAGATAAATTGTGAATTTATCCATAGAGTCAAAACTATCCAAATTCACATTTCAATATTATCATTGAATTACAAATCCATGCTGCCTTTATTCCTAAACTTCTGTCCTTCTGCATCTACATCCAGTTCCCAAAGTAAAGAATGAAATATTCTCTGAGAGAAAAAAAAAAAGTTATGTTGACAGTCTTAACTAATAAACCTATTAATGGGATAGTAGAGAACTCAAAATGTGCCATAGTCTGTGTGATATAAAGTATGGCTTGTCACAAAATGTTTGAAGAATGTGCTTTGATAAGATACAGAAATAATGTACATTACATGAAATTGGATGAATGAAATTTGTATAACTGAATTCATCTTGATTGATGTCAATTAAGCCCTAAAATATTGAAAATGCTTTTTTTTTGGTTTCCTTAGATTTTATTAGATTAAGAATTCTATAAACTTTTAGTACTGAAAGCAGTTAAAATTTGTCTTAGTTTAAAGTTCCTTCCTCTAGTCACAACTGTTTTACTAGCAGATATAGGGAATTGGATTTGTCATTTTATTTAATATTTTCTAACATTCAACCCAAATAATATTTTTGTCTGTGACATGACTTCTCTAAAAACCACAAAATTAAAAGACTGAAATTCATATGTTTGGGTATCTCACCATATGACAGCAAAACCCATTTTTTTTGTTTGTTTATTTGTTTGGATTTTTTTGACAATTGACAAGAAAATCAAGAATTGAAATAGCTTATAAGTATATTTCTGCCTGCCATGCATTTACATTTCCAAAACTAAATCACGGGATAATCAATTTCAGGAAATGCATTATTTTATACAATATGTTCTATATTGAAGTCTTTGTACTTTACAGCACTTTAAGAGGAAACAATTTAATTCCAAAGGCTTGGATAGAGTTTTCCTTATTTAGACTGACATTCTGGACTCAAGAGATATGGCATGATATTTTCAGAATAGGCCAGAAATGTTAAGTGAGTTCCACCTAGCCCTGGTTCTACTGCTAAGTAACAGTGTAATGGAGTTGAAATAAGGTGACATGATTTCAAAATTCTGCTCAACTACTCTTACCTGAGTGACAAGTTACTTTACTACTCTGGGTCTTAATTTACTGTTCTTCAATAATTAGTAAGTGATACTAGATTTCCTCCAAGGTCTCTTATAAACTTGTGATCCTAAGAACATAAAAAAGTGTTATTAATTAGTAGAAGGCATGAATCTTATAGTTAGGTGGCACCTTAGAGGTAATCAATTATACAAACATGCACACATCTAGAGGCTAAATTAAAAATATGTAATTTTAGAGACGATATAAATCTAAATATGTAAATATGTAAATTTAAAAAAAAAATCATCAAAACAAAGAAAAGACCTTGTGAGAAAGATTGTTCATTTTATTGGACTGCAATTTTCTTCATTATAAGATTACAGTAAGTAGTGAGTTTATTGAATAGCTTTTGTCTGCAGCTTTGGAGATTAGTAATGGTAAGCAATTCCTTCAGCCCATCTAATAATAATAAAACATTATTATTCTTAAAAACAACATTGTATGATCTAATTCTTACAATGAAATTTTTTGTTTCTTCACCTTCTCTTAAGTAAATCCTAACATTTGGAAGAAAATGCATTTTGTAAATTTTTTTAAACTTAAATGAAGGAGTGGAAAGAGCCGCAATATCCTGGACAGATAAGAAATAAATAGAAGAAGCATTTATTTACTTATTTTGAAGAAAATTTTTTGATAGGAAGTAAAATAAAACACAAGTTTAAGAGTGATAGCAATTCCACATAGCTCACTGAAGTTACAGGTTGAGATTGAGGCTAAATGTTATTTACACCAACATTGATTAAGTTGCTTTATTATTTGCTTCCTCCACTAAAATCTTATTCTGCTGTTGCAGAATATACATGGGAAAATGATGTCCATCATAGAACAATCGTGTCCTCAAGGAGCTTATATGCCTTTTTCAATAGTATATAGAGGGGAATTATTCCTGACAGCATATCACAAGTCTTACTACATAGGAAAACTTTGAATCTGCATCTGTTCACAGAGTGTATATCTGTCACCCAAGAATTTACCTGAAAAAGATTAGAAAGAGGTCACTATCACAGAATTGAATGGATCATGGTGAATATTTGTGATGATGCCTTAGTTATTTAGTATAGAGGAGTTTAAATCTGCTTAGATGGCTAGGGAATCAACAATAGTAAGAATGATGAGAAATTTAAAAAAAAAAAAAAAACTTTTAAAGTACTGATGTATAGCCTATACAAATTTTGGGGATTCCATACTCTTACTGGCAATGTGGTTTCCCAGAAAATCACTAAATTATGACCTCAGTTTCTGGAGAAGGGGGTACTCCTAAGTGGTTGAGAGCAGTATCTTTTTAATGATTGTCCAAATGAAGAATAAGCACTCAATGTATTCTCATCATTTTACCTTTAATTCACCAGATGTAGGCTCACCAAACATCTGTGTGATTTCAGGAACAGGAACTCAATGAGTAATTGAGAAAATTGAGAAGAATATTTTTGGATGAACTTCACCTTGTGGATCATTTCTGCAGATAATCAGCAGTGTTTTTTATCACTTTATATCTTCTACTAGAATATGTCCTTCCACTCCATCTACTGCTTTGGCAAAAAGAAAAATACAAACTGTTAAAATAGCTATAATTTTAGAATTAAGAACAGTAGATATCTTGTACCAAAAATAATTAATAATAATAATAAAAATAAAACTTAAAAGGATAGTGTTTTGAAAGGAATACAAAGTTGGATATTTCTGTTCCCATTTTGCCAAATAATTCATTCCAGGAGGAAATGTGAGGGCTGCACTTGTTTCTTCTTAGCAAGTGTTCTTTCTACTTACTAAAAATTTCCTACCTTAAAGTGCACTGTGAAAAAAAAAAAAAGGTACTTGACTAGCAGACCCAATTTCAAATTCTGATTCTACAACTTGTTATCTATTTAATCTTTAAAATTTCATATCATTTTGATGGGCTTTAACTAATTCAAATGTAAAATGGGGATAAAGAGCTTTATTTACCAACTCAAAAGGAAATAACCATGGTAGTTGGATAATTCTTTCAGATGTTTATACAATTTGTATATGACAGACAATGTCAGATCTACAAAGAAAGAGGTTTTCATGAAGGAAGATGAAAAAAAAACATTCATCCAAAGTATTATATTATACTAATCATAGAAATATAGGACTTCAAAACTGATCAATAATAAAATATCTTTTCTTGTCTATTTTAATTTTAGAGTTATTTTCTATGATTCATGTGATAAAATTATAGAATTTAAGTTAATGGTATTCTAATTCAACTTTCACATGAAGGTTTACATGAACATCCTTCTAGTGGAGAACTAGAATTTCTAATTCTAACTTCTGCATAAAGACTTCTACAGAGGGATCATGTGTATCAAAGTAATTTGATATAGCTCTAATTGTTGGAAACCTTTTTAAAAATATCTTTATACACCTCATTTCTAAAATAGATAGAAAATTGATTCAAATTTATAAGAATTCAAGCCATTCTCCAATTGATAAATGGTCAAAGGATATAAATAGGCAATTTTCAGATGAAGAAAATAAAACCATATCTGGTCATATGAAAAGGTGCTCTAAATCACTATTGATCAGAGAAATGCAAATAAAGATAACCCTGAGGAAACACTACACACCTCTCAAATTATTTAAGATTATAGGAAAAGATAATAACCAATATTGGAGGGGATGTGGGAAAACTGGAACATTAATCTATTGTTGGTGGAGTTGTAAACTGATGCAACCATTCTGGAAGCAGTTTGGAAATATGCCCAAAGAGTTATCAAATTGTGCATACTCTTTGATCCAGCAATGTTTCTACTGGGCTTATATCCCAAAAGAGATCTTAAAGGAGGGAAAGGGACCCACATGTACAAAAATGTTTATGGCAGCCCTTTTTGTAGTGCCAAGAAACTGGAAACTAAATGGATGTCCATCAGTTGGAAAATGGATGAATAAATTATGGTGTACATGAATGTTATGGAATATTATTGTTCTATAAGAAACAATTATCAAGATGATTTCAGAGAGGCCTGAGAGACTTAAATGCACTGATGCTAAGTGAAATGAATAAAACAAGCAGATCATTGTACATGGCAACAACAAGATTATACAATGATCAATTCTAATGTACATGGCTCTTTTCAACAATAGATGATTCAGACCAGTTCCAATGATTTCATGATGGTGAGAGCCAGCCTACACTCAGAGAGAGGACTGTAGCATCTGAGGGTGAATCACAACATAGTATTTTCACTCTTTTTGTTGTGGTTTGCTTGAATTATATTTTCTTTCTTATTTTTTTCCCTTTTTGATCTGATTTTTCTTGTGCAGCAAGATACTTGTATTAATATGTATGCCTATATTGGATTTAACATATGTATTTTACCATGTTTAACATATATTTTAATGTTTTCTATCTAGGAAGGAGTAAAGGGAAGGGGGGAACTGAAACACAAGGTTTTTAAAGGGTCAATACTGAAAAATTATTCTTGCATATGTTTTGAAAATAAAAACTTCAATAAAAAGTCTTTATATCAATCTTAAATTGGGCTCTTTACAGGCAGTTTTTTTCTCTTTCACCATAGAATTATTTATGCACAAATATTTTAACCTACATTGAAAATGTATAATTTTATAGTCACTTGTTGCACATCATGGATTGATTCATTCTTTCTTATTTTAACATCTTCATAATAAGAGATACTATGATTCAGTAATGCTGTTCCATTTTTTAAAAATTCATATATTAACTGATATGGATACTTCCTTTTGTAATGTAGATTATGATTTCTCATTCCCTTAGCTAAAAATCTTTGTTCGTTTTTTTTTTTTTTTTAATCTGGAAATCAAAACAAAACACTAATGGCTATCATTGAGATGCTAAATAAATGCAAACTTTGGTAGTCTAATCTTTGGTCAATAGACATCACTAACACCAAGCTCAAACATCTTTTTAGAATTGCCAGTTTGGAGAGAAGATTCTGGGAAGATGGCAGAGTAGGTTGGTAAAGTTCAAACTCTCTCAATCCCCCGCAAAATAGAAAAAATAATTGCACCTCAGGATGAATATAGACTGAAAAATCTAAAAGATTTGGGGCAGAATCAGAGTCCTCCAGGTACAACTATAGAAGATCTGAAGATCCATAGCTAGAGATTAACCCCCGTGAAGAACAAACCTCTCAGGATAGAACCATTGAAACATCAAATAAGGAGCCCTGCTATCTAGGTATGGCTGGAGCCTCAGCAGGAACCACAGAAACTTTCGCCTCCTGGATTGTTGTGCAGTCAGGGTATGAGAATGGGAAGATTAGTTGAGTGATTAGGAACACTAAGTCTATCTGTATTTCAGAGCTGCAGCCTTGGGTGAGAAGTAACCAGTGCACCTGTGAGTGCAGAAGTAGGGGGTTGTGCTGTGGGCACTTGCTAGATGGTGGAGGTTTTGTTTGGGGGTTCCAGGTTAGATAGGAGAGATGAAGGGAAGTTAGAGGCACTGCCCCTCACCCCAGGATTACAGTTGTTTACCCTAAAACCTCATATTGAAAAATATATGAAACATTTAAGAAAAAAGAACCCTACCATAGAAACTTACTATGGGAACAGAGTTCATCTTCAGAGTAGGACAATCTCTTTTGTTTAAAAAACAAACAAAGAAAAAGAAATTTTATCCAAAGAGTACCATGAAATGGCTCCTTGTGCAAAGAGAATTTATATAAACCTCAAAAAACAATTCAAAAGTCAAATGAGAGACATTGAGGAATAAACTAAAGAAAAAAATTAAAACCATCCAAGCAAAACATCAAGATTATGAAAAAAAAAGGTGACTAATTAAAAAAGTAAGTACAGAGTCTCAAAGATTAAAATTAACTCTTTGCAATTTAGAATTGGGCAAAGAAAAGACACTTAAGCTTGGAAAGATCAAGAAATAACACAACAGATTATAATGAATGAAAAAATAGAACAATATGTGAAACATTGTATAAGAAAAACAATAGGGGCAGCTAGATGGCACAGTAGATAGAGTGCCAGCCCTGATGTCAGAAGGACCTGAGTTCAAATCTGGCCTTAGACACTTGATACTTCCTAGCTGTGTGATCCTCGGCAAGTCACTTAGTCCCAGTTGCCTCAGCAGGAAAAAAAAAGAAAAAAGAAAAACAACATATTTGGAGAATAGATCAAGAAGAAAAACTATGAGAATAATTAGACTGGGGTATCTAGGTGGTATAGTGGATAGAGCACCCTGAAGTCAGGAGAACCTGAGTTCAATTCTGGTCTCAGACACGTAGCACTTCCTATCTGTGTGAACCTGGGCAAGTCACTTAACCCCAGTTGCCTAAGGTGAAAAAAAAAGGAATAATTGGACAGTCTGAAAGTTGTGATGAAAAAAAGAACCTTGACACAGTAATACAAAAAAAAAAAATCCAAGAAAATTGTCCTAGAGAGCTAGAACATGAGTGGAAAGTAGAAATAGAAAAAAATTACTAATCAACATCTCAAAGAGATTATAACATATAAAATATTGCCAAATTTTGAAATCCCCAGAACAAAAATTTTGCAATAAACAAGAAAAAATACAATTAAAATATGCTGGAGCTGCAGTTAGAATTGTGCAGGACTTATCACCAGCCACAATAAAAGACCACAAGTCCTGGAATCATATTTACTGACAATCAAAAGAACTAGGCCTGTGACCAAAAATATCACATTCAGCAAAATTATCATAATATTGTATGAGAATAAATGAACATTCAATGAAATTACAGATTTTTAAGACTTTCTATCAACCAAACCTGAATTTAATAGAAAATGTAAGCTATAAGAGTTAATATTAAAGATCAGTTTCAAGAAAGTCAACATGGAAAAATTATGGTTTTTTTTTAACATGGGGAATGTATATCATATGTTTAACATTGACATCAATAATAAGGTAGCTCAAAAGAAAGATTAGGGAAAAGTTAAGTTAAAAATAATTATGTTAGACAAATAGATTCAGAGCCAGTAGAAAGGAATAGAGGGCTCTGAGTTCTGAAAATCTATTCACATCAGGAATAATTTAAATAGGCAACACTACATATATATCATGAAGGATATAGCTCTCCAAAACCTATAAAGAAATAAAGGGGAGTGAATGGATGGATGGTGAAGCAAAGGGTGAGGGAAGAAGACAAAGAAGGGATCCATGGGTGGGAGGAAGTTAAATAAAAGCAAGTCAAGTTAAGGAGCAGAATTAAAGCTAAGAGTTAGCAGGGATAAAAAAGGTAAGTGTAGGTCAGGGGGTAGTGTGTGTGTGTGTGTGTGTGTGTGTGTGTGTGTTTGTGTGTGTGTGTATACATATATATATATATATATATACATGTAGATTACATAGACATATCTTTACTATAGTCAGCTTGAGTTGGGTTGGGGGATGAAAGGGGGGAAAGAATAATGTAAAAAAGGTACTCAATAGGGAACAAAAGAACAATTTACAAGGAAATAAAGAAAAGATGGGCACTCATGAATATAATTTCCTCTAATATATATAAACATAAGTATACACACAAACGCATGCATGTACATACACATGCACATACTTTCTTGAACTGGTAATTTGTTCTTATATATTTTGAATCCTCCCTGATGTTCTGCTGGGCACATGAGAATGTTCTGTTTTGTCTTATTTTATTTTGTTTTGCATTAATTTTCTGTTTTTCTTTTTTCTTATTTTTTATAATTAAAAAAAAAGATTTTTCCAGTTTTACTGGAACTATTGCAGCTTCAAGTTGATTGACTTGACATTTGCAAAAGCAAGGCCACTTATATACAATTATACATACATATGTATATGACTTGACTAGAGAGTGAACTAATAATAGTTTTATTAATTCTATTGATTTTTCCCCATTCTCATCTACCAGGGGCAGCATCTTTCCCCTTTACGTAAAAATTCTCTTACTTGGAATAATACTCTGTGTATTTAAGACACATACCTGAATGATCTTGACAGCAATATTGAACTTTTCCATACTAGAGATTATAAAGGGGAACTTAAGTATTTGACATAATTTTTATTCTCATAGAATTTCAAATTGGAAAAATATCTAACATATTGATTTCTAAGATTGCTGGTATAAGTAATGAACAGATGTATGGAATTTAATAAATGCTATCATTATAGGATAAGACAGAGACTCAGAAACATATTATTTAAACAAAACTTGCCTGGTTGTAGTTTAATAAGTCATCATGCTTTGATTTTGCTGTTTAGGTTGCAGTATTAAAAAAAAAAAGACAAACTATTGACAAAGGTTTGTTCAAAATAGCATCTTGTGTATTCTCATATTTGTTACCACAATTGGGATGATATTGGAGCTGAAAAATTTGTTTTTGTTCATAGCAGTCAAAGGAATTCACTTTTTAAGGAGAGTAACATAATTTGCCATGCCAGATCACAGTGAGCATAAGGGGCTCTGAAGTGAGTGGTAGCAGAAAAGAGGGGAAATAAAAGACAAAGAATATTAATTAGAGTTTTTAGGAACCCCTCCTATTTTAGATGCATATGTCACCTAAAAATAAGATTTTATACATTAAAGATAAAATGTATATTGTATGAGAGGTGAATAGGAAGGGTGACAAACAACTGCTTCATGTAGGTTAACAATCACTAACAACGACATTGTTAATTGTTTAATTTTTAGAAAAGTTTTGAAAACTTTTCTAAAAAGTTAACCCAAATGTGAAACTATGTTACCTATATTTTTACCTTGCCACCTAATTATATATTAAATACAAGCTTTATGTATTTTGTCTTCTATCTGTGGCTTTTGTTATCATTTTTCATATATGAATCAAAATATTTTTATTAATTTTAATATCAAAATTATTTTATTCATACCTTCAAATGATTTCTTCTCAAACTATACAAGCAAAACAAAAAAAATCCTATGATTGTGATTGAGTATGTGTACAATAAATTATTTCTGTAGTCCTCCAACTATGACATTATTTAGAATTTTTAATTGCCTGGTCTCTAGGGTCTTGATAAGCTAGGTGCCACAGTGAATAGAGAACAGGGTTTGAAGTCAGGAAGACTCATCTTCATTGCTTCAAATCTGAGCTCAGATGACTAGTAGTTGTGTGAGCCAAGTAAGCCACTTAATCCTGTTTGACTCAATTTCCTCATCTGTAAAATGAGCTAGAAAATGAAATTAGCAAAACACTCTTGTATTTCCATCAAGAAAACTCCAAATGGACTCACAAAGAATCAGACATGAATGGAAAACAATTAAATGACTATAAATAGAGCCTTTGTTGTTGTTTTTCTCAATTGTTCTGAGATCTATTTTTTAAAAATTATCATTGCATGTACAAAAATTTTCATGGTTCTAGAATTTTTTATGATTGCTATTTATATATAGCTTTAATTTATGTTACATTTATATTTTATAGGGTTTTTCCATTATTCCCCAATTGAAGGGTACATCCTTTATTTGTTCTAGTTCTTTGTTATGTCACCCACTATTATTTTTGACTATCAAATGTTCTTATTATAAGTTAAAACCATGAAATATTGATATAAAAGGTGTTTATAACATTTGAATTTTTGTACCTGTATATATTGTACATATATATGCACTATATGTAGGATATCACAATACAACTTATGTGTATATGATACTTCTATATATATATATATGGTATATATGCACATAATATATATGACAGAAGAGAGAGACAGAAGAAAGAGAGAGTCAATAATCAAAGATTTATTAGATGCCTAGTATTATGCTCCACTGTTCTAAAAAGATACAAAAGGAGTCATAAGACATTTCTTGCCTTAAAGAAACTCAGTCTTTCAGGGGAGAAAGTATGCAAATTAAAATATGTGACAGATGACTAATATGTATTGCGTACATATATATTATCTTTATTTTTTATTTCTTGGACTATATGTTTAGAAGTAGATATGTGAATGTATATACATATACACAAAGAGAGTAATTTTTGGATGAATTCACCAATATTACCAAAATTGCATCATTCTATTTTCTTCTTTTATTATTTTTGCCAGTTTGATGGGTTTGAGGTAAACCCTCATAGATATGTTAATGTATATTTATCTTGTTATTAGTGATCTAATGATTTGCATTTTCTATGGCTTTTGATACTTCTACAAATCTGCCTCAAATAATTTAAATATTTATCTATTGGGAAATAGCTCTTTATCTTACATGTTTATAACAATTAACTACGTATCATGGATATCAGACCTTTTTTTTTTATAGAAATATGATGCAAAGATACATTTCCCCATATATGTGTTTTCTTTCTAAGTCTAACAGCATGGAAATCACATCCACTTGTGAAGAGATGACCTGATGTCTTAAATTTTAGCTAATGGGCAAATTGTGAATGTACTCATTATTTTTCACATCTTCATATGATTCATGTTCAAGAGTTAAAATAATTTTCAGATTAAATATGTATGAGGAATTATGCTTTAAGCCTGTATATTTTATTCATTTTACTGGCCAACATATGCAATATATTTCATGCCTAGGGCCAGACTTACTAATAGGCAGAGAAGAATTGGAATTTTCTAAATTCATGTGTAAAAATGTCAGGACTATGGAAAAGTACCATTCACGATGGTACTTTTGGATGTACCATTGAATGAAGTATATTCAAAATACTTTATTTGCTCACTTGATGATGGCTAAAATTCTAATTATATATTTGTTGTCTCCCTCCATTAAAAATCATCCTATAATATACAACATAGCAATATTCTTAGTGAAATTATTATCTTTTTGGATTGTTTGCAAAAGGGGAAACATGAAGAGTCAAATAGACTCTAAATATATGAAACTAGAAAAAAAGAAATGAAGAGAGAGCAAAAGGAGTGGAAAGGTGAAGATAAGAAAATTGAAAACTAAAGACTTTTGCAATTTTCTTTTGCATTGATTGTGATCACATATAAAAATAAATGAAGGCAGGAGTTTTAAATGACAAAATGAAAATGCATTTATAAAAATACTGTGAAGAAGGCATTCAGACAACTAGCAATCAAAATGTTCAAATCTAAGTTTTTGCTTTATTTTTTAAAAAAATTTGCTTTTTGAGGATTCTCCCCATTAAGGACATATGTGGAGACAGATTGGCAGTGACAAAAAAGAGAAAGGTAAGCATTGATAAATCTGGATAGTAGTAATGCTGATTAAACATATTTTTATATGATAAAAATTATTTTAAATATATTTTTACAAGTTTCATATGAACAATATTCACTCGGATTGTGATTTTGTTATAAAACATAAATGGTAAAAAGTCATATTCATATAATACTTTCTAAGTGCTAAGCATTGTGCTAAGTGTTTTGTAAACAATAATTCATTTGATTCACTGAATGATGCTGAGAGGTAGATCTTAACACTATCCTATTTTACAGTTGAGGAAACTGCAGCAAAATGTTTTAGTAACTTGCTTAAGATCTTACAATTAGTAAGGATCTCAAGTAAGATTTTAATTTGGATTTTTCTGATTCTGGTCCCAACATTTCTGAAAAGAATACTTAATACAAATTAGTGATTTCCATTTCTTCCAGACCAATGAAGCTTAGAAAACAAATAATAACAACAAAAAAGAGCTGTGTTGATATTGGGATAGGGACAGTATGGAGCCCAGGAAGATGGAAGAAAGCAGTAGCTATGGGCCTTGGAGAAAATGGAAACTGCAATGGCAGGACCAGAAGTGTTCAATGCCCGAGAATTGTAATGGGACTAAACTCCTGATCAGAAAGATAATCAAGAGGACTCCTGTACTACCACTGAGGACAGGGTTGGGGACAATTTGTTAGGTACCTTGTGTATTGTTGTAGGTCATAGTTCCAGACCAAAGAGGAGGGATTACAGTCCTGAGGGAACTAGGGTCCCCAGATGAGTAAAAACAACAGTATAGACCAGAAAGCAAGGAAAGAGACATTTCTTTGAATCATGCAGTTTTGGAAAGATAAAAAATCTACAGCCTCTCAGAAAGTACTATGAAAATAACAAAAGAATGTAGATTAGCTCAGACCAGTCATCACTCATAAAAAGTGAACAAAATTGGGATCTCCAATTCTAACATAAAGTCCATAAAGAGTTTTTAAAGAACCAAAAAGAAATTAAAAACAGATATCAATTCAAAAGGAAAAATTGGGGATAACGATAGCTATGCAAGAAAATCATTTCAAGATAACATCTTGGCAAAGGAGGTCCAAAAGTACTGGAGAAAACAATTCCTTTAAAAAAAATCATAATAGACCTCAAGGCAAAAGAGATAGAAATATTCATTAAGAAAATAACTCTTTAAAAAAATAAACTCTTTTAGAATTGGTCAAGTGAAAGATAAAAGCTCCATGAGATATGGAGAAATTATTTTAAAAATCAAAATAATAATAAAATCAACAAAGAAGAAAATGTGAAATATCTCATAGAAAAGAAAGGTGACCTCAAAAACACATCAAGAAGGGTAATTTAAGGATTATTGGACTGCTATAAAACTGTAATAAGTATAAAAATAACTCAGCATTTTCAAGAAATTATAAAGAAAAATTGTCCAGATGTCTTGAAATCAGAAGTCAACATAGAAATTGAAAGAATCCATTGCAGATGGGCTTAAAGAAATACCCATATTAAAAGTCCAAAAATCCTAAAACTAGATCTCACATGTCAATAAGAAAATAGTGTAAACAACTAAAAAGTAATAATTCAAATACCATAGAATTGCAGTTAAGGTCACACAGAATTTAGCAGTCCCACTTTGAAGAAGTAGAGGGCTTGGAATATGATAATCCAGAAAACACAGGAGCTAAAATAACAACCAAAAATATTCTACTCAGCAAAATTGAGTACAGTCCTTCAAGGGGAAAATGGAAATTTAATGAAAGAGGATTTTCAAGCATTCCCAATAAAAAAAAAAGCCAAAGAGAAAATCTGACATTCAAACACAAGATTCAGGAGAAGCACAGAAGAGTAAATATGAGTGAAAAATCATAAGGGACTTAGTAAGGTGAAACTTTACACCTCTACATGAGAAGATGAGACATGTAACTCCTAAGAACATTAAGATAGAAGCAGTTTACTTTCAGTCAGCAAAACTATTTGGTACTGGCTAAGAAATAGAGTAGTCAATCAATGGAATATATTAGGATCAAAGGACAAAATAGGAAATAACTATAGCAATCTAGTGTTAGACAAACCCAAAGACCCTAGCTTTTAGGAAAAGAACTCACTATTTAACAAAAACTGCTGGAAAAATTGGAAACTAGTATGGAAGAAATTAGGGCTTGACCCATACCTAACACCACGTACCAAGATAAGACCTAAATGGGTTCATGATTTAGACATAAAGAGTGATATTATGAGCAAATCAGAGGAATATAGGATAGTTTACCTCTCAGATTTGTGAAGGAAGAAATTTGTGTCCAGAGAAGAATTGGAACATAACTGAACACCAGATAGATAATTTTGATGATATTGTTAAAAGGTTTTTGTACAAGCAAAACTAATGCAAACAAAATCAAAAGGGAAGCAATAAATTGGGAATTCATTTTTACATTTAAGGATTCTGATAAAAACCTCATTTTTAATATATATAGAGAAAACTGACTCAAATTTATAAGAATCTAAGACATTCTCCAATTGATAAATGATCAAAGGATATGAACAGACAATTTTTAAATGAAGAAGTTAAAACTATTTATAATCATATATAAAGGTGCTCTAAATCACTATTGATCAGCAAAATGCAAATTAAGATAACTGAAATGCCACTACATATCTCTCAGATTGGCTAATATGACAGGAAAAGCTAAATCATTGACACCCAGAGAAAGGACTGTAGGAAATGAATGTGGATCACAACATAACATTCTTATTCTTTTGTTGCTGTTGTTTGCTTGCATTTTGTTTTATTACTCATTTATTTTCTTATTTTTTACTTGATTTCTCTTGTACAGCAAGAGAATTGTATAAATATGTTTATATATACATATTGAATTTAACATATTTTAACATGTTTAACATATGTTTAAATGCTTGTCATCTAGGGGAAGAGGTAAAAGAGGAGAAAGAAGAAGAAAATCTGAAACACAAGGTTATGCAAGGGTCAATGTTGTCAAATTTTCTGTGCATATATTTTGAAAATAAAAAGCTTTATAAAAAAGGAGTCTACTTTGACAGAATTCTTCAGAGAGACCTTGAGAGTATTTTCTTGTAACCATCCATGTATGTGAGTTCTCTGTGAAATCCTTGAGTGAGTTCTTTGAGAATTAGTCTTTTAGGCAAACATAGGGTTGACATTTAAACAATGTAGCCAACCCTTCAGATGTACTTTCTGCGTAGATTTTAGATGCTTGGTAGTGTAGCTCAAAAAAAAAAAAAATCTCAATGTTCTGTACCTTATCTTTTCAGGTGATCTTCAGAATCTTCCTAAGACAATTCAAATGGAAATTTTTCAGTTTTCTGGCATGGCATGTCCATTCTGCCAAATTTCATAGGCAAACAACAATGAGTACAACAAAATGGCTCTATAGAAATTCATCTTGGTAGGCAAACTAATACCTTTTCTCTCATAAACTTTAATCCTGATCATATATGTATCCATCCTTGGAAATTATATTGCCATGGATAGCATTCACAATTTCTTCATTATCTACAATCCAATGGTTCCATGTTTGCATGATGTGGTGCCAACTGGTGGAGAACCCATATTTTCTTGGAATTAGTTGTTCAGTCAATTTTTTTTTGCATCTCAACTTCAACAACAACATTGAGTGTGCTATCATCTGTGAACCACAACAAAAATATTATGTACCAATTCTTCCTTTCCTCTAGTATTACCAAGGACAGCCCAATGTAACATGGCTGAGTCAAAGAAAGTGCTCTTACTCTATAAATGAAGCAAAAGATTCACAATTTTAAACCCATTTGCATTCCAAATGTACACATGGTGTATTTATGCCTGACTTGCGAGACTTCCATGCTCATATTGATCTAACCAGCCACAATTGGATACACTGCACCATCAAACTTGGGTACTCCACTTTTAGTACTCTTAAAGAATTAAGGATAATGACCAACGAACCAACTTAGAAGCTTTGGATATGAGTCTGTTATGTTTAAATGATATTGAAATAAGAATAAAGTGGTTAAAAAAAAGAACGATGTACTAAGGGTAAGGGGGAAGGAAAGGGGCAAAATCATTCCACACAAGAGGCATGGAAAGGAGAGTTTTTACAATAGATGAAAAAAATGGGGAGGTGGGGAGATGAAGTGAGCAATGCTTGAATCTCTTAATATAATTGACTCAAGAGACGAAGTATATAGTGACACACAGAGTTCGATATAAAGATGCATCTGATTCAAGAAGGAAGTATAAGAGAAAGGATAGCAAGGAGGAGAGTAAAAAGAGTAAGAAACCATGATCAAGAGAAAAACAGACTTTTGAGAATGGGACAGGCTAAAAAGGAGAAAGATAAATAGAATAAAATAAGATTAAGTGAAATACACAAATTACAGTCACAACTATCAATGGGAATGAGAGAAACCCATATAATTTAAGATGATAATCGAATATATTTTACATTGAATACAAAAAAGTTTCTTTATAGCAAAACTTCTTAAACTATGAATCCTGACACCCTATGGAATGTCATAACTGAATTTGAGGATTACAAAATTATGATTTATTATCAGAAAATGTTTGATTTCTACAACTATTATGTACTTAGAGGCATGTAACAATTTCTTGGGTGAAAAAGGATCATGAGTGGGAAATGTTGAAACAGCAAGACACTGGCAGAACTAAAATAATGAGATGGGACAGAAATTATAACACTGTTGAAGTGTCCAAAAAAGGCAAGGATATCAATCACAAACACAAATAAAACAAAAGCAAAAATACTCCCAATTAAAAGAGACAATCACAATCATTTGGAGGAATCATAGGTTAAGAATATTAAGGGAATGAAGGAAGAGGGATTTTCAATTCAAGATATCAAACTAAACTACAAATTGGTAATCATAAAAGCAATTTGATTCTATATAAGGAATAGAGTAGTTGATCAGGTGAATAGATTCAGATGACAAATTAAAGAAACAAATATGTAGAGTTAACTACTAATTGTTAACTGTTTGATAAACCCAGATTCCAGGTATTGAGGCAAGAGGTCATTATTTGAGAAAAATGGTGGAAAACCTGAAAAGTAGTCTGCCAAAAACTGGACATAGACAAACATCTCACATTGTTAAAAATCAGTACATGATTTATACAAAAAAAGGATACACTAAGATTCATTAGGCAAAATAAAGGAAAATGGAAGAAATAACCCTCCAGATCCATAACTTAGGGAAGAGTTTATGATAAAACAAGAGAAAGAGAGGTTCATTAAAAGTAAAATAGATAATTTCTATTATAAATAATTTTAAAATATTTTGGATAAGCTTATTTTGGATTTTTGGATAGTAGCTGCAGTCAAAATTAGAAGAAAAGTAGGAAACTGGTTACATATTTTTATGTCAAGTTTTTCTGATAATATTTTAATTTCTCAAATGTGTAGAGAACTGAGTCAAATTTATTAAAATAAGAGCCATTCCCTAATTAATAATTGTGCTAAGGATATGAACATCAATTTTCAGAGAAAGGAATCAAAGTTATCAATATTCATATGAAAAAACATGCTCTAAATTACTAAGAAATTGGAAAAGAACAATTAAAACTATTCAAAAATATAAGATAATACTCCATACCCAAATATCATCTCATAACATTAGCTACCATAAGATAAAAAGAAGGGGACAGATGTTCGAAGAAATGTGGGAAAATAGGCGCATTAATGCATCGTTGGTGGAGCTGTGAAATAATCCGAAACTTTCTGACAAACTATGAACAAAGAGGAAACCAAACAACACCACTACTATGTCTGTATCTCAAAAAGATCATAAAAAGGGGGAAAAGGAATTACATGTGCAAACATACTCCAGCTCTTTTTTTGCGGAAGCAAAGAATTGGAAATTGAGGAGATGCCTATCAATTGTAGAATGGTTAACTAGATTGAGCTATATGAATATAATAGAATACTATTATGTGATAAAAATGATAAACAGGAAAATTTCAGGGAAAAATTATTTTTAAAGATTTGTATGTGCTGATGTAAAGTGAAATGAATAGAATCAAGAAAACAATTGTTCATAGCATCAGCAGCATTGTATGACAATCAACAATGAACAACTTTGAATTTCTCAGCAACACAATCATCTAAGACAAGTACAAAGGGGATATGAAAGAAAATGCTACCCATGTCTAGATAAAGAATTGATGCACTCTGAATATAGACTGAAACATTTTTCCCTCATTGACCTTATACTTTCTTATTTTTTTTCTTTTTTTATAATCATATACACTACAATACTGTCACATTTATTTTTCTTGTATTTGTGGGGAATAACGTAGGAGGCCCTTGCCAAAATACAGCAGTGTTGGCTACTCTGTCCTGGTTTAGAAACCTGGTGGATTAGAAGACTGGTTGTGGGATTGCCTATGCAACTTCAGAAGGCAAATTGTGAGCTCCAAAACAAAAGGAAAAAAATCTATGTGAGGAAAAGAAAGAAGCAGTGAACATACCATGTATTGATTTACATTCAATCTGCATAGTTCTTTTTCTGGATGCAGATGGCATTTTCTATCCAAATTCTGTTGGGATTGCTTTGACTCACTGAACTACTGAGAAAAACCAAGTTTTTCATAGTTGATAATTGTACATTCTTTCTGTTAAAGTGTAGAATGTATTTTTGGTTCTGCTTGTTTCACTTAGCATCAATTCATATAAACATTTCCAATCCCTTCTAAAATCAATTTGTTCATTATTTTTTAAAGAACAATAATATTCCATTATTTTCTTGTACCACTACTTAATCAGCCATCATACAATTAATATGCATCTACTCATTTTTCAATCCTTTGCTACAACAAACAAAAGCTACTACAACATTTTGCACATGTAGGTCCTTTTTCCTCTTTGGCATGAAGATATACTAGTGATACTGCTGGGTCAAAGGACATGTATAGTCTCATAACCCTCTGGGAACAGTTTCAAATTAGTCTTCAGAATGGCTGGATCATTTCACAACTCCATCAACAATGAAATAGTGTCCCAGTTTTCCAACATCTCCTCCAACAGTAATCATTATCTTTTCCTGTCATCTTAGCCAATCTCAGATGTGTGAAGTAATATATCAGAGTTGCTTTGAATTGCCCTTTTCTAATCAATAGTGATTTAAAGTATTTTCTGTATGATTATAGATGGTTTTAATTTTGTCATCTGAAAACTGTCTATTCATATTCTTTGACCATTTACTAATTGGTGAATGACTTGTATTTTTTGACACAGTTCTTTATATATTTTAGAAAGAAAATGTTTATCAGAAAAACTGGTTGTTAAAATTTTCCCAGTTTTGTAATTCACTTTTATTTTATTATTATTATTTTTTATTTAATAGCCTTTTATATACAGGATTTATACATGGGTAACTTTACAGCATTAACAATTGCCAAACCTCTTGTTCCAATTTTTCACCTCTTACCCCCCCACCCCCTCCCCTAGATGGCGGATGACCAGTAGATGTTAAATATATTAAAATATAACTTAGATACACAATAAGTATACATGACCAAAACATTATTTTGCTGTACAAAAAGAATCAGACTCTGAATTATTGTACAATTAGCTTGTGAAGGAAATCAAAATGCATGTGGGCATAAATATAGGGATTGGGAATTTAATGTAATGGTTTTAGTCATCTCCCAGAGTTATTTTTCTGGGCATAGCTAGCTCAGTTCATTACTGCTCATTAGAAATGATTTGGTTGATCTCGTTGCTGAGGATGGCCTGATCCATCAGAACTGGTCATCATCTAGTATTGTTGTTGAAGTATATAATGATCTCTGGTCCTGCTCATTTCACTCAGCATCAGTTCGTGTAAGTCTCTCCAGGCCTTTCTGAAATCATCCTGTTGGTCATTTCTTACAGAACAGTAATATTCCATAATTTTCATATACCACAATTTATTCAGCCATTCTCCAAATGATGGACATCCATTCAGTTTCCAGTTTCTAGCCACTACAAAAGGGCTGCCACAAACATTTGCAAACGGTCCCTTTCCCCTTCTTTATAACTCTTTAGAGGCGGAGCCAAGATGGGGAAAAAATACTTTCTAAGTTCCCCCACAATATTTATGTCAAAAAAACGCGATGTACAATTCGTAAAGATAAAAGTGAAAAATAAGGAAAAAATTGCATTAAAAGGTTTTCCGGGGCAGGGAGATGGCCAATGGGAAAATTGGTTCCGAGGAGGAGTCTCAAAAACCAGGGTGAAGAAAGATTTCCCGGCCGGCCCAACCCCGGTAAGGGCTTTTCCGGGGCTTGATCCTGGGCAACCCAGCCCGGGGTTTTCCAATCCTTCCACCATTTCAGGGCCTTCTCAAGAGACCTGGGGGTTTTGGGTTTGCCCATTCTGCAGGTCCCTCCTCTAATACTCCCAAGGGCCCACAAGAGGCCCGGGGCCTGGGCTACCTTTCACCACTTATCTCTAGCCGAGGGCAACCAATAAAATCCCCCCAGCCCTCTAAAAGGTTTGTCTTGGCCAGGGAATCCACCCGGGGGAAGGAAAATCTCACCAAATTTCCATCCCGGGCCCAAATGGTTTCTCTTTCCCTGCCGCAGAGGAAGAGCCTGCCGGGACCTCTAAGGCTTTTAAAACTGAATAAAAAGTAAAAAGAACACCCTGGGGAAAAAGGAGGTCGCAAAACCGAAGGCCTCAAACAGCAAAAGCTCGCTTTCCTTTAATTTTGAAGACCATTAAAATCTCAAAAAGAGTTGAAGTAAATGGGAAAGGAAAAACCTTACAGAACAACCCAAATACGGGTGAAAAATTAAAAATTCTCCAGGAAGTGCAGAACAAAATTTTGAATAAAAAATAAAAGAACTTTCATAGAAAAAGGATCTAATTGGAAAGACAAAACAGCAAAAAGTAGGACTGTTTAAAAAAAAACATAAAAAAAAAAATTAGTAAATGGGAAAAAAATTACAGGACCAAAAAAAATAATTAAAAAACTCAAGGCAAACAAAAAAATAAAAAAAAGAATGAAGAAAATTTTTAAAAAAAAGAACGAAAAAAAATAAAGATTATTGAGAAAAATCATAAAAAAAAAAAATAAAATGGAAAAAAAACCACAATTACATTAAAAACCCAATTGGAAATCAGGAAGATAAAAAGTTATTGGATTTTTTAAAATTGATGAAAAAAAACTAATATATTTTAAAGAAATCATCAAAGAAACTGCCCAATGAAAAATCAGAAGGTAAAATAGGATTGAAAGAATTATATTTCTGAAACCCTAAAAAAAAACAGGAATATTTCAAAATTCCAGAACTAGTTGGAAAAATTTAAAAAGCAGAAAAAATTTTAAACCGGGGAACAATAAAACCCAAGATTGGCTCCTTAATTAAGGAAAAAAAAGGGCCAAAATTTTTAAAGGCCAAGAACGAGATCAGCCAAGAATAAACCCCGTAACGGCATTTTCTTCAAAAGAAGATGGAAAAGAAACAAATGAATTCCATTTGTTTCTGAAGAAAAAACAGAACTAAAAAAATTTATTCCAAGAATAGAACTCAAGACATGCAGAAAAGGTAAAATAACTCTTGAAATTGTATTTCTGTTTGGATATACAAAAAGAATACATGTATAATTTGATTCTGATATAACATAAAAAAGAATGATATGGAAAAGGGATGATGGCAGAATAAGGTGGGAAAGGGATAAAAAGAGGGAAACCATCCCACAAAGGGTGAAGAAACTTATCATATCTGAGGAATTTGGGGGAGGAACTTGTGAATCTTACTCTCATCAGAGTTGCTCAAAGAAAAATTTGACATTTGTTTTAAGAAAATTTCTCGTCATTAAAAACGGGGAGAGGAAAAGGAAAAAAAAAGTAATAAGGGGAAGGAAGGGAAAAGACTAAAGGGGGGGGAGGGATTATAAAGAGGATAAGATCTGATACAAAAATTTATAAGTTTAAAAAGGGGAAAGAGGGTTGGGAGGCAAGAATGAAAGCACAATCTGGGGGTTAAGGTGGCAGGAAATACAGTTTAGTAATTCAACCGTAAATGTAAATGGGGATGAACTCCATAAAGAGGAGGGATAACGACTGGATCAAGTCAGAACCCAAATTGTTTACAAAAACAATTTAAACAGGGGGATCATATAGATAAAAAATAAAAGGCTGGACAAAATCTATTATGTTCAGGTGAAGTCAAAAAAGAGGGGGTAATCCTTTATCTCCAGATCAAGCAAAAAGTAAAAATTGATCTAATTAAAAGAGATAAGGAAGGTAATTCCCATCCTGCTAAAAGGGTCTAAAAACGAAGAAATCAATATTAAACATTAGCACCAAGTGGTATGGCACTCAACTTCCTAAGGGAATTAAGAGAGTTGCAAAAGAAATAGACAACAAAACTGTAATAGTAGGAGATCTCAACCCATTCAGAATTAGACAAATCAAACCACAAAACAAATAAGAAAAAGAAATTAAAAAAGTAAATATAATATTGAAAAAATTAGGTATGTTGGATCTTTGGAGAAAATTGAATGGAGATAGAAAGAATATACTTTCTTCTCAGCAGTTCATGGAACCTATTCAAAAATTGACCATATATTGGGACATAAAGTTTCAAAATTAAATAAGAAAGCAGAAATAGTAAATGCTTTCTTTTTCAGATCATGATGCAATAAAAACCCATTCAACAAAAAGTTAGGGGGAAAAAACCAAAAGTAATTGGAAACTAAAAACTCATCTTAAAGTGATTGGGTGAAGCAGCAAATTATAGATACAATTAATAATTTCCTAAGATAATGACAATGATGAGACATCATACCAAAATTTGTGGGATGCAGCCAAAGCGGTAATAAGAGGGAATTTTAATCCTTAGAGGGCACTTGAATAAAACAGAGAAAGAAAAGATTAATGAATTCTTTAACAAAAAAAAAAAGACCAAATTAAAACCCCAATCAAATACTAAATTGGAAATTCTAAAATTAAAAAGGGAAATTAAAATTTGAAAGTAAAAAACTATTGAACTAATTAATAAAACTAGAGTTGGTTCTATGAAAAAAGCCAATAAAATGATAAACCTTTGGTAAATCTGATTAAAAAAGGAGGAGGAAAATAAATTAGTAGTCTTAAAAATGAAAAGGAGAACTTTCCACCAATGAAGAGGAAATTAAAAATAATAAGGAGTTATTTTGCTCAACTTTATCAAAAATTTGATAACCTAAGTGAAATGGATGACTACCTCCAAAAAATACAGACTTCCCAGACTAACAGAGGAAGAAGTAAATTTTGAATATGCCATTTCAGAAAAAAAATAGAACAAACTTAAACCTCCCTAAGAAAAATCCCAGGACCAGATGGTTTATGTGAATTTTAAAACATTTAAAGAACAATTCCCCAATGCTATATAAATTATTTGATAAAATAGGGAATGAAGGGTCCTACCAAATTCCTTCTATGACCGAATTACTGATACCTAACCCAGGTAGGCTGAAAAAGGAAAAGAAAATTATAGACCAATCTCCCTAATGAATATTGATGCTAAAATCTTAAATAAGATATTAGCAAAAGACTCGAAAATTCTCCAAGATAAACACTATGATCAAGTAGGTTTATACCAGGAATGCGGGCTGGTTCAAATTGGAAAACTATCAATATAATTGGCCATGTCAATAACCAAATTAACAAAAACATATGATCATCTCAATAATGCAGAAAAAGCATTTGTAAAATCAACATCCATTCCTTTAAAACACTTGAGGTATAGGAATAAATGGACTTTTCCTTAAAATAATCAGCGCATCTATTTAAAACCATCGTAAGCATCATATGTAAAGAAAACTGCAACCATTCCAATAAGATCTGGTGAAACAAGGTTGCCCACTATCACCGTTACTATTTAATATTGTATTAGAAAGGTATAGCAATAAGGCTGGAAAGAGATTAAAAGGAATAAGAATAGGCAATGGGAAGCCAAATTATCACTTTTGCCGATAATGATGGGATCTTAAGAATCCGAGATTCTCAAAAGTTATTGAAATAATCAAAAAGCAAAGTTGCTGGTTTAAAAAAACCCATAAGTTCACTTCTTATATTCATAACAAAATCCAAAGTCCAGGTTACAAAAAATTCCATTTAAAGTAACCTGATAATATAAAATTTGGGAATTATCGCCAAGGAAAATCGAAACTTTGAAAAATTACAGACCACTTTTCCACAAATTAAGTCTATCAAACCAATTGGAAAAATATTAAATGCTCTTGGATGGGCGAGCAAATATAATAAAGATGACAATAACCTAAACTAATCTATTTATTTGGCTATCCAATCAGACTCCCAAAACTATTTTAATGACCTAGAAAAATAACAACAAAGTTCTATGGAAAACAAAGGTCAAGAATTTCAAGGGGTTAAAAAAATCAAATGAAAAGAGCTGTACCAGATCTAAAACTATACTATAGAGCACAGTTACCAAAACTATTTGGTATTGGCTAAGGAATAGATTAGTTGATCAGTGGAATAGTTAGGTTCAAGGGATAAAACAGTCAACAAATATAGCCCTAGTCTTTGACAAACCCAAAGATCCCAGCTTTTGGGATAAGAACTTACTGTTTGATAAAATTTTGGGAAAGGGAAACTAATATAGAAACTGGCATTGATCCATACAAGCCTAACCAAGATAAGGTCAAAATGGGTTCATGACCTAGGCATAAAAAGAAATTATTAATAAATTAAGGAAATAGGATTTACCCTTCTCAGACCTGTGGAAGGGGAAGGTTTTTAGACCAAACAGAACGATTTTATCACAAAATGAAAATTTCGATTATACCAAACTGAAAAGTTTTTTGTACAAACAAAATAATGCAGACAAGATTAGAAGGAAGCTAAACTGGGAAAATATTTTACAGTCAAAGGTTTTAAAGGCCTCATTTAAAATAAAAATTAACTCTAATTTATAAAAAATCAAGCCATTCTCCAATTGAAAAATGGTCAAAGGATATGAACGACAATTCTGATGAAGAAATTGAAACTATTTCTAGTCTATGAAAAGTTCAAGTCATTATTAATCAAGAAATGCAAATTGAAACCTAAGATACCACTACACACCTATCAGATTGGCTGGTGACAGGAAAAATAATGATGATTGTTGGAGGGGGGGCTGGGACATGATTCATTGTTGGTGGAGTTGTAACAATCCAACCATTTTGGAGTAGTTTGGAACTATTCAAAAAGTTATCAAACTGTGTATTTGATCCAGCAGTGATACTGGGAATTTATCCCAAAGAGATTATAAAAAGGAAAGGACCTGTTGTACACGAATTTTGTGGGCAGCCCTTTTTGAGTGGCTAGAAACTGGAAACTGAATGGATGTCCATCAGTTGGAGAATGGCTGAATAAATTGTGGTATATGAAAATTATGGAATATTATTTCTGTAAGAAATGACCAAAAGATTTCAGAAAGGCCTGGAGAGACTTACACGAACTGATTAAAGGAAATAAGGACCAAGCAAATTTCAACAACAATACTAGATGATGACCAGTCCTGATGGATCAGGCCATCCTCCAACGAGATCAACCAAATCATTTCTAATGGGACGTAATGAACTGAATAGCTATACCCAGAAAAAGAACTCTGGGAGATGACTAAAAACCATTACATTGAATTCCCAGTCCCTATTTTATGCCACCTGCATCTTTTGATTTCCTTCACAAATTGCAATAATTAGGTCTGATTCTTTTTGTACAAAAAAATTTTTTTGTATACTTATTTGTATCGTTATTTTAAATATTTAACATCTACTGGTCATCCCCATTTGGGAGGGGTAAGGGTAAAAATTGGAACAAGAGTTTGGCAATTGTTAATGCTGTAAAGTTACCCATGTTATATCCTGTAAATTAAAGGCTATTAAATTAAAAAAAAATAATAATTTAAAAAAAAATATATATATATATATATATAATCTCTTTGGGATATAATCCCAGTAGTAATACTGCTGGATCAAAGGGTATGCACAGTTTGATAACGGCATAGTTCCAAACCTCTCCAAAATGGTTGGACCGTTCACAACTCCACCAACAACATCAATGTCCCGTTTTCCCATCCCCTCCAACAATCATCATTTTTTTCCTGTCATCTTGCCAACGACAGGTGTGTAGTGGTACTTGAGTTTCTTAATTTGCATTTTCTGATTAATTGACTTGGGCATCTTTTCATATGACAGTAGTTTCAATTTCTTCATCTGAGAAGTTGTTCATATCCTTTGACCATTTTTCAATTGGAGAATGGCTTGATTTTTATAAATTAGAGTTAATTCTCTATATTTTTTAAATGAGGCCTTTATCAGAACCTTTGATTGTAAAAATATTTTCCCAGTTTTTGCTTCCTTCTAATCTTTTGCATTAGTTTTGTTTGTACAAAAACTTTTCAGTTTGGTATAATCGAAATTTTCTATTTTGTGATCAGTAATGATCTCTAGTTCTGCTGTAATTCATCTTTAATCTTGTTTTTCTTGGTTTTATTCGTGCAAAAACTTTTTAATTTAATGTAATCAAAAGTGTTCATTTCATATTTTCTAATGTTCTCTAGTTCTCCTTTGGTCATAAATTCTTCTCCAAAAATCTGATAGGTAAATTATCCCTTGCTTTCCTAATTTGCTTATGGTATCACCCTTTATGCCCCAAACATGTACTTAATTGGACCTTATTTTGCTATGGACTGTGAAATGTTGGTCTATGCTGAGGTTCTGATAAGTTATTTTCCAGTTTTTCCAGAAATTATTGCCAACTAGTAAGTTCTCATCCCAGAAGCTGAAATTTGGAGCTGTATCAAATACTAGATTACTATAATCATTGATTGCTGAGTCATATTATGAAACCTATTCTACTGATCTACTACTCTATTTCTTAGTCATCACAAATGGTTTTGACGATTTTTGTTTTATAACATAGTGCTAGGTCTGATACTAATAAGCAACATTCTTTGTGTTTTTTTAATTCCTTTGATTTTTTTTTTTCTCTTTTCTTATTCCAGATAAATATTGTTATCATTTTTTCTAGCTCTATAATTTTTTTTGGCAAATTGTTTGGTATGGCACTGAATAAATAGACCAATTTAGACAGAATCATAATTTTTATTATATTGGCTGTCTACCTTAAGCAACAGAAAATTTTCCAAATGTTTAGATATGATCTCAATTGTGTGAGAAGTTTTATTTTAATTGTGTTCATATAGTTCCTGGTTTTGTCTTGGCGGATAGAGAACCAAATATTTTATTTTATCTATAATTATTTTAAATGGAATTTCTCTTTTGATCTCTTGCTGATGGGTTTTGTCAATAATATATAGCAATACTGATAATTTGTGAAGGTTTATTTTATAACCTACATACTTCTCATTTCTTTTCTCATTTTTTCTTCTATCTCTCTTTTTTGCTTTTTACAGTTTTTTATGAGAATTTCCAAGAAGACTCTTTGCACTTCAGACCAATTCATATTACTCTTTGTGATTTTCTCTATTGCATTTTGTTCTCATCAGAATTGGTATTTTGGTCTTCCTTGTTACCACAGTAGCTTTCTATGGTCAAGATTTTTTTCTGTTTCTTTCTCATTTTATTTCCTTTTCTTTTGATATTGTCTCTCTCTTTTTTTTACTTTCATAGTCAAGCTCTGCTCCTAAAGGGGGCACCATCTCAAGCTTTCTGTGCAACTCTAAGCCTTAGCTTTGAGTACGGGGTCCCTTGTATTTTATGTTTTGCTCCTTGTACAAAGTAGCATAATCTGCTTTTTCCAAGAAACAGCTGATTTTCCAGATTTTACCTTCTGAGCTGGTACTGTGGACTGCCCCACTGGTCTGTTTCTCTACTGAGCCAGGCCCAAGGGTCTTAGTTGCTTATCTGATGTGATTAAGAGTCTCTCATTGGTTTTCCCAGACTCCATCTGAACTGGGTTGAACACCTCTTTAACCCCAATGAGACTGACCTTTCTTGATATCCTTCCAATATATTTTGAGCTGGAGAGTGATTTCATTCCATCAGATTTTGTTTCTAGTTATGGTTTCATGTGCTTTTCAAGGTAAACTCTGGAAGCTTGAGCTGTTTCTTGGCTCCATCCCCAAAAGTCCTAAAGCAGTTCTTTTTCTTTTAATATAGATTTTTATTTTCAAAATATATATATTGTTTATTTTCATCATTAACTCTTACAGAGCCCTGTGTTCTAATTTTTCTCCTCCTTTCCCTCTCCCTCAGTCAGTAACTGATCCAATATATGTTAAATATGTGCAATTCCTCTATACATTTTTTCCCACAATTATCATGCTGCCCAAGAAAAATCAGATCCAAAAGGGAAAAAATGATAAAGAACAGAAAATGTAAACAAACAGCAACAAAAAGAGTGAAAATACTATGTTGTGGTGTACATTCAGTTCCCACTGTCCTCTCTTTGTCTTAATTTGCATTTCTTTGATCATTAATGATTTTTCATTATGACTAGAAATGGTTTTAATCTCTTCATCTGAAAATTGCCCATTCGTATCCTTTGACCATTTATGAATTGGAGAATGGCTTGAATTCTTATAAATTTGACTCAGTTCTCCATATATTTTAGAAATGAGGCCTCTATTAGAACCCTTGAATGTAAATTTTTTCTTCCAGTGTATTGCTTCCTTTCTAATTTTGTCTACATTGATTTTGTTTGTACAAAAACTTTTTAAGTTAATAACTAACATTATCCATTTTACATTCAATTATCTACTCTAGTTCTTCTTTGGCCAGAAATTCCTTCCTTCCCCACAGATCTAAGAGGTAAACTATCATTTGTTCTTCTAATTTGCTTGTATCACTTTTTATGTCTAAATCATGAACCCATTTTGATCTTATCTTGGTATAGAGTGTTAGGTGTAGATCAATACCTAGTTTCTGCCATTCTAATTTCCAATTTTCCCAGCAGTTTTTGTCAAATGGTGAATTCTTATCCCCAAAACTGGTGTATTTGGGTTTGTCAAAGACTAAATTACTATAGCCAGTGACTATTTTGTCCTATTGACCTAACCTATTCCACTGATCAACTCTCTATTTCTTAGCCAGTACCAAATATTTTTAGATATAGTACAGCTAAGCCATCTTCATTTACATTTTGCTTAATTCCCTTGAAATTATTGACTTTTTGTTATTCCAGATAAATTTTATTATTATATTTCTAGCTCTTGGGAAGTAATTTCCTGGGAATTTGATTGGTATGGCAATGAATTGTCTAGATTAATTTGGGTAGGATTTCCCACTTCTTATCTGATTTTTTTTCTTGCACTGACAATATGAAAAAAATTTAAAAGAATTGCACATATTTAACCTTTTTTTCAGACTGCTTGCTGTCTTGAGGAGGGATAGGTAATGAAGTGAGGAAGAAAACATTGGAACACAAAGCTTTATAAAAATGAATATTAATAACTATCTTATTATGTATTGGGGAAAATCCAATATTGAAAAATGCCTATATGTGAAGCCTTAAAAAGGGAATATAAATTGTTGCAAGACCAGAAAAGTCCTCTTGGAAGTATTTAGAAAATCAAGCAAAAGAAGTAGAAGAAAAATTGAAGAAAGCAATGAGAGTTATGCAGGAGAATTATGTGAAAAAAAAATAGAATCAACAGCTTAGAACTTAGTGTAGTAACTGAAAGAAAGAAAATATTAAAATGTCTGCTAATTAATTAGGCATATTAACTATTTTACCAATTTTATATCATCTTTTCCACTCCACAGAATATTCTCTTTATTTGGATATCTAGTCCCTTGTAGTCACCAGCTTTCAATTCAAGCAAAAGTATCCTTTCTTCTATGATCCTCATTTTCCCTTCAATATAGATTTAAAAGAAAAACAAAATAATCAAATGAGCATACTAACAACAAAAATCATTTTCTTTGTCTTTAGTTTTCATTATGGTAGACTTTAATATCCCTCCTTTTTTTGCCTAACATTGTATCCTTATTCTATATTTATTTATTTTTAAAATGATGAGATTTTTTCCCCCATCTGGATGCATTATTCTCATTGTTCTCATTGTCGTTTTTCCTCATTAGATTTTTTCTCTGTGTCTTCAGAATTTCATTTTTCAGGGGTCCTTTTTTTTTCTTGACTAACTTTCTCTGTTGAATTCCCATGGAATCATGCCTATTTCTGTGCCTTTGAAAAGCAGCATTCTCAAATTTTGTGCAAGTCAGAGTATTTCTGAGTTTATTTTTTTCTCTATCATATGTTATAAAATAGTGGGTTCTTTTCATCCAAGATTTGTATCATTTCTGTTTCACAAACTCAATCTTCCTTCTAGATGAGAATTAGATCCAGAGTAAAATTCTCCATAGTCAGATCCCTCATCTTTTGAATGAAGAAGTGATTATTAAGAAGAGTCAAGAAATGATCATAATTTCTGCTTTTAAAAAATAAAGAACTATAGCATATCTCTAAGATATTTACTTTCTTTCATCAATACTATAACATATCTCTATAGTATATTTACAATCTAATCCCTCAACCAATTAAATAAAATATTTCCTTTTTGCTTCCACATAGCCTATAGTATATTTTTGAGAAATAATAAATTATTTTCTATTTCTATTAACATCCCTTCCAACACTATATTTTTCTCCCCCAAATTTTCCTATTTAAAAAAATATTTTCTAATAATGCAATAATTATCTATACCTTCCCAGAATTTACATATTCTATTGCTTTTAATTAAAGTGGACCCCTTTTATATTTTCAGACTCATATTACCAAATTTCTTTGATATTTTTGAGGTATAGTTTACATTTTATTCATTATTTGATCTATATTTTATTCATATTTTGTGCATCTGTATGTAGATATACAGTCATGAATTTTATTACTGAAAAATCTCTTGATATTTGTTACCTCTAAATGTCTCAGCTCCTAGACTTTTGCCTGCATTATAGCTTTTCTCTACGAAATCTTGCTTCACAGATATACAATTTCTCCTTTTTCCTTTTTCAGCTAAATACCCCTTTGTATTTTTAAGATTGTAGTTAAGCATGAACATTCTAGTTCAAATTAAGCCCATTCTATGATTTTCCTAGAGTGTGCTGCTCTTCATAAATTTTATCTGTCTCAGAAATTCCTATGAATTTTAGAGACCAGTTTCAACTGAGTAATATATATCAAATGAATAAATAGAATGATAAAGATTTCAGGGTAAGTCCTGGGTAAATACATAAATGTATAAGAGTTGTTTCTATCCATATCTCCAAAATAGTATAAGTACCATAATCACATATTATGTGATATTATAAGGATATTATTATATCACTACAAATCCTACTTTTGGTACTTTCAGATCTTAAAAAAATTAACTTTTTATATAAGAAGTTTAATGTAATGATGAGTTCAGTTTTCACAGGACTTTGGCAATAATGACTGATATTACTTTAGTTATATAGATTTACTGAAGATTCTTCATATGGCTATTATCTGCTTCACATTTCCCACTGAAGAGTTTTCGGTGTTGCCCTGGTTACCACATCCTGATCTTTCTATATGGTTTATGGCAGCCCTAGAAAAGATCTCTTTGACCAGTATGCTCTTCAGCATTTTTTCTAGTGACTGGCATCTCTCTAAAAAACCACTCTCCATTTGTTGGACCTGACAGCATTCCTGCAGTGACTGTTTAAAGGACCTTGCCAGCAACCTACATGTGATGAAAAATGAACAATGACTGATGGTGTCCAATCAAGGAAACACTAGTCTGTGCTTGCAATCTTTTAGCTTCCCTGTCTCCTCTAAGTCATGTATCCACAAAACATCCTGCAGGCAATTGCTGCAGGTTGAAGATAAAATATAATGAGAATGGCCTTGCTCAGAAAACTCTCATCTTTAGGTTAGAAAGCCATCCCAGGCCAAGTGACTTCAAAGCATTTGCTATTACTTCCTTTGGAATGGAAAAACAACAATCTATCATGACTTCTTTACTTAGCACTTCTATTGCCCTCTATTAGTTGTATAATACAGGTATAACTTCAAAAATAACAAATTAATCAGCTATATATATATATATATATATATATATATATATATACACTTTTGTTCTGTTGTTTTTTAATAGGATATGGCTCTTCATGACACTATGAATATTGAAATTTTAGACAGAATTCTGGGTTAGATATGGTGCTTACTAGCTATACAAACATGAATTCTCTCAGGTTGAATGTTTTTCCTTGAAAAAATTATGATAGTAATAACAGAACTATGCACCAAACAAATAATTTATAATCAAACTACTTTATAAAGCTTAATGTATAACAAAAATATGAATTATTATTATGTTTGTTATTAACAGTCTTTTTTCTCTTGAAACAGTTCAGATATAAATGAAATTACCTTATTACTATTATTATTTTACATTCAATACAATACTGTATTTGTTGCTGAGATAAATGCTTTTTTTTTTATATACAATTGCATAAGTATTTTGGAATGTCAATTCAGCCTTTTCTGATTCAGTCAAAGTATTTTCAGGACAAATGTAATAGGAAACAGCATGATGGACATAGGCATATCATTATTTTTCTCAGTTCATTAATACTACAAAAACATGATACTATAAAATATTGGCATATATGAGTCTTTTCTCTTTTTAGGATTTGTCTCATATACCTACAGTAAATTGTAGGTGTCAAGTAGTATTTACATTTAAATTGTTTTCTTTGAATAATTTCAAATTGATTTCTAGAATGGCTAGGTTAACTGATAACATCAGTTGCAGCAGTATGCCTATCCTGCTACAGCTTCTTCATGATTGGTTGTATCCATCTATTGTCATCTTTGGCAATTTGCTAGATATGAGGTAAAAGTTCAGAGTTAATATGCATTTTTTATTAGTGATTTGAAACAATATTTTGAAAAGTTACTTTTTATTTCCTTTCATAACTACTTATTCAGATCCTTCTAACCTAATCTATTGTGGAAGGTATTTGATTATATTTATTTCCTAAATATTTTGTATAATAGACCCTCATCTAAGATATTTGATCTAAATACTTTCCAACATAGACAGCATTCCATCTTTCCCAAAGATGTTAATTTTTCTTTGTTCAAATTTTTGAAAACCATACATTGAAAATTATCTACTTTGTCTTTTGAAATTAAAATTAATCATCTTCTTTCTTTTTTGAGTAAGTATTCAATCCCTAATAATAAGTGTGAACGATTCTTCATCTGTTTCCCTTTTAATATATTTATGATATGTTCAATATTAAAATCATCTACCCATCTTGCATTTTTTGTGGTATATGTCATCTAAACCAAATTTCTATCAGCTAAAGGGTATTTAGTTTCATTTTTAGTAGAAAAAAGTTTTTATTTAATTTTTTATATTTTTCCTAATTACATGAAAAAAATTTAACATTCATTTTAAAAATGAGTTTCAGATCCTCTTCTTCCCTCCCCTACAATATTCCTTGAGATCACACACACACACACACACACACACACACACAACACACACACACACACACATACATATAATCTATGTATAATCATGCAAAACATATAACCTTGTTAGTCAGGTAGTGAAAGAAAACATTAAAAAATTAAAAAAAAGGAAAAAAGTATGCTTTCATCTTTATTTAGACTCAAAAATTTATTTTTCTGGAGATGGATAACATTTTTCATCTAAGTTCTTCAGAATTATCTTGGATCTCTTTATTTCTGAGAATAGCAAAGTCATTCACAGTTTATCATTATTTAGTATTGATATTATCATACCCAATCTTCTCTTAGTTCTGCTCATTTAACTTTGCATTATTAATTCATATATATTTTCCAGGCTTTTCTAAGAACATTTTCTCATTATCTGTAACAGCTCAATAGCATTATATCACAAACATATATGATAACGGGGGTCATTCCTTCCATAATTGATTTGTATTCACTCAGTTTCCAATTCTTTCATGCCATATAAAGTACTGCTATAAATCTGTGTATAATGCATGAAAAAAATCCTTTTGGAATACTACCTAGTAATGATATTGCTTGGTGAAAAGGTATGGTTTCATGTCCCTCTGGGCATTATGCCAATTTATTGTATAGAATTGTTGAATCAGTAAACAACTTCAACAATTCATTAGTGTTTCAATTTTCCTACATCTCTTCCAACATGCCATTGTCCTTTTTTGTCATATTAGTTAATCCGATAGGTATGGAGTAGTAACTCAGACTTAGTTTAATTTATATTTTCTAATCAATAATGATTTAAAACCTTATTCATTATTATAGATATTTTTGTTTACTTGATGCAATTAAGTGCAGATGTAACCATGCACATATATACATATACATTTATATACATATATATATGTATGTATATATGTAAATTGTACCGTGTCTTTGTCCTCTATTTCTCTGTGGGGGGGGTAACATCTTCCTTTATAAGTTCCAGGTTTCCCACATTTTTCCTAATCTACCAATTCAGCATTTCCTATTCCAACTTAAACTATCTCATTATTTTTAATAGTGTAAAACATTATTGATTAATATGGCTGCTAAATAACATGGTTTTCCTAATTTTTCTCTTTTAAGTGAATCTATTTTAGTTTTAAGTTTATCTAATATTAAGATTAAGATTATCTAATATCAATAGTTTTTACACTTGCTTTTTTTTCTAATAAAATCTATTCCTAATCATTATTATTATCTTTATTTCCTATCTCTGCTAACTCTTCTGCTTTACTTCTATGTTACCTTGCTCTGCTCTTATTTGATATAGGCCCTTCCAAGGAATACTCCCTTACCTTTTCCTTTGCTCTTTATCCCATTGCCATTCTTCTATACATTCTTATATATCCCCTTATCCTATTTTCCTTCCCCTTTTATTTCTGTATATAGTTAAAAAACTTTTTATACCCTTTTAAATATAGTTGTATTGTTCCCGCTTTAACCCCTTCCTGAATGAAAGTAGTATTCCAGAACTACCAGCTCTCATCTCTCATCTAATTCCTGTAAAGCAGTTATTGCTCTCACATCTCATTTTATAACATGATTATTCTTTTTATGTATTCCTAAATAGCTTTGCTTTTCAGTATCACATCATGCCCAACTGTACCTAATCTTTCTTTTGAATGACCCAATTACTAAGGAGAATATTTTTTCAAGTATATAACATAAACAGTTTGTCTTTAATAATGAAATTAATCTTTAATGTTTACTTTTTATTTCTCTTGGAAGAAGTTCTACTCCTCACTGAATTTTTGTACCTCTTCTCCCCACCCCCCTCTTATTTGACTGATTTTGCTTTTTAAGAAGTTATTTTTTTCCATTTGGACAATTTGACTTCTCAAGACATTTTTCTCTTCAAAGAATTTTTGGCGTCTTTTACCATTTGGACAACAAAAGGGTTGTCTTTTTCAGCATGGATGTGTGTGTGTGCATGTGCACATGTGTGTGTCTATGTGTGTGTGTGTGTGTGTGTGTGTGTGTGTGTATAAACCTCTTTGACCAAGCTGTTGATTTTCCCCCCATGATTTTTCTGCATTATTTTTATTTTACTTTCCAACTTTTCCTCTACTATTATATGATTTTAAAAATCTTTTCTGAGCTTTTCCATGGCCTGAGACTAATTTATATTTTTCTTGGAAGCTTTGGATATAGGAGTTCTGATTTTGTTACATACTTCTGAGTTTTTGTTTTAATCTTCCCTATCACAATAGTAACTTTTTATTCAGGTTTTTCTGTTATTTGATCATTTTTCTAGTCCATTTCTTGACCTTTACTTCTGTGTTAAAGTGGAGTTCTGTTTCCAAAATGGAAAGGCACTGTCTCAATCTTGATTTTTTTGTGCAGCTATTTTTCAGTTATAATTAGAAATCTGAAAGTTTTCAATTCTTCCAAAGTTGCATGATCTAGGAAGAAGTGTGTTTACTATTCTCCTGACTTGTATTCAGTCTATATATCAGAATCCCAACTTCCCTGTGGCTACAAACTCTGGTGTGCTAGTGTTCCTCCTTGCCCTGGAACTGATACTCAAGACTATGACCCAGAATAAGTATGAGTAATATCTCTGGGTCCTTCCTCTTCTGAAAAAAAATAAGAACCTCTCTAATCATCTTCTGATCAGTTGTCTTACCCCTTACTGTCTATGTGCTGAGAGGTAGTGAAATCACTGCCACCATTGATTCATTTACCTCCAAGGGTCTTTTCCTGGTTTGCCAAAGAGGGCCCTGCACTGAGTTGCCCTCAACTCTCACCCTCATGCAACTCTTACCCAAGTGCAAAAACACTTTTTTTCTGACCTTCTAAGTTATCTTGGGCTAGAAAATTTCCTCAGTTTGTCTTTTTGTGGACTCAGATATTGTAAAGTTTGTTTTGAGACATAATTTAAAGATAGTTAAGAAGGTGTAGGAGAGAGTACAAATGAGTCTCTGCCCTTTCAGTTATGTCGGTTATACTGCAATCCCCAATCAAAATGGTTTTCCATGTGAATAACAGACACTATAGAATTCTCAAAATAATCATATCTATTTTTGAATTTGAAATATAATAATAAAGTGTAAAAATAGAATTGTGTCAAAGGTTTGTGTAATAAAGGTGTTGGAACTGGGATGCACTTGTCCATTAACTAATCGATGAAAATATGCTCTCTTTCCAATCAGTTTTTGGGTAAACCTTTTGTTTCTTAATCCATAAGTTACTTTGTGTCTCTAGTTTTAAATATACACTTGCCATAAATATTTACTATAAAGCACATATAATATTTTCATATAATTGGGAAGACCACCAGTGTTCTAATTTTTTGGGATTAGATATGTGTTATCTTCTTTTAAGAAAGATAGATTCAGCCATATATAGAGGAAGAAGTTACGTTTGATACTAATACTTTCCTACTGTAAAATTGTTAAGCTACCACCATGCTTTTCATCTGTGGAAATAAGCTAGACTCTTTTAGGTCCATTGACACAACCATTATGTTCTTCAGTTTATAATGATGTATAAGCTTTCTTTTTCATGTTTAATAAATTTCTCCTTTTGTAATTTTGAACATCTTTTGACTATATGGATAATTATGAACATAAATTTTCCACATCACAATTCTTTCCTGGTATTTTATTCAACTGATTAGTTTTTTAAACAAGTATTGAATTACTAATTTTGTTCTTTGTGAAGCTTTAACATCTGCATTTTTGCTTTTAAGTGTTGCTTAGAGGTAAAAAAAAAAAGAATTTAGGATGTAGTTTTGTTTTTTGTATTCTATTTCAAATAATATCATTTTATTGCCTATAATCAGTAATTTGATGGTCAAGTTAGCCACAGCATGCATCAACTAGATTCTGAGGTAATATGCTAATGCCTTTTTCATAAATTTTTAACAGTTTTCTCAAATTACTTCTGTCCTGATTTCACCTTTTCTTATATGGGTTTTATGTTAGCACAGTACATACAGATGTGCAAAGTGCATGAAAAAGTTATGCCTTCTTTGAAATGTTTTTTAAATATATTATTGGGACTAACAAAGTGTTTAGTGGACAGAGTATCTGGTATGACCTGAGTTCTAATCCAATCATGTATAGTTACTAGCTTTGTCACCTGAGCAAGTCATTTAATCTCCATTTGCCTCATTTTCTTTAACTATAAATTGGAGTCAATAATAGCAACTATCTTCCAGGATTACTGTTAAGAAAAAAATGAAAAAAAATATTTGTTGAGTATATAGCATAATGCTTGAAATGGAGTAGGTATTATGTAAATATTATTATTGGACAGTGTTTTTGTTTCTAGAGACAAATTTACTATTTTAATAAATTTAGTCAACTAGTTGGATTCATGCCATAAACAAAATAAAAGATATTTCAGAATTCCATTCTATGAATACTTATCTCTTCAAATTGTTTGTGATATCAATAAAATTTTTGTTATCCAATTCACTATTTCTGTTTTAATATTAACATTCATTTTTTATTATAGCTTTTTATTTACAAGTTATATGCATGGGTAATTTTACAACATTGATAATTGCCAAATCTTTTGTTTCAATTTTTCCCCTCCTTCTCCCCACCCCCTTCCCCAGATGGCAGGTTGACCAATACATGTTAAATATAACATTCATTTTAATAGTATAGCATTTAAGATTTTTTTTTCAGATTTTTCAACTTTACCTATTCAGACTTAAACAACTTTAATTTCTACTTGTAAATCATCTAATTAGGGTTTGGGGATGATTTGTGTTTTTATTGTTCATTTAGTTTTGCTTTTGGTTATATATTTACATTTTCTTTTCATTGTTCTCTAACACAATGTAGCTTAACTTGGAGAGAGAGAGAGAGAGAGAGAGAGAGAGAGAGAGAGAGAGAGAGAGAGGAAAGAAGGGAGAAGGAGGCAGGGAGGGAGAGAGGGAGGAAGAAAGAAAGAAAGAAAGAAAGAAAGAAAGAAAGAAAGAAAGAAAGAGAAAGGAAGGAAGGAAGGAAGGAAGGAAGGAAGGAAGGAAGGAAGGAAGGAGGGAAGGAAAGAAGGAGGCAAGGAAGGAAGGAAGGAAGGAGGGAAGGAAAGAAGGAGGTAAGGAGAGAAGGGAGGAAGGAAAGAGGGAAGAAGAAAAGAAGGAGGGAAGGAAGGAAAGAGGGAAAGAACGAAGGAGAGAGAGAAGAAGGAAAGAAGGAGGGAAGGAAGGAAGGAAAGAGAGAAGGAAGGAAGGAAAGAAAGAGGGAAGGAAGGAAGGAAGGAAGAAGGAAAGGAAGGAAGGAAAGAGAGAAGGAGGGAAGGAAGGAAGGAAGGAAAAAATATACATTTCCTTGCCATCATGTTCAGATTATGACCTGGGGTCATTGTTTAAGTTAGAGTAAAAACAATATTTGACTTGGGGAAAATTCACCTAGAGTAATCATCATCCCATCACTTGAGCTAGAGAATTATACAATTGTAAATGAAGAGCAATCTTCCATGACTACTTCCAAGTGTGCCTTGTAAATGTGATAGCAGCAAAAGTTTAAGATGCATCTAGGCATCTGGCTGGCTTGTTAGCCATTCTATCTGTGCAAGAAATGTTGGAGAATACTAGAATCACAAAGTAGGAAAGATGAAAGTAGTTTTTATAACAGTGTGATATATTATGATTGCTTATCATTATTTCCCATTCAGGACAAAGTTATCCATCCAAATGTTAATGACTTCCAGGAAGAATAGCTACCCAATCTTTTCTGAGGTATGCTGCTATACCCACTTCTGTATCCTACTCACAGTAACATTGGAAAGAAAACAACACAAAACATTTATAGTTTTTACAATCCAGTCTATGTATTTTTTCATCCATTTGCTTATTTTGATTTGTATTGTCTATTTTTTGTTCTGTCTGAAAATGAGCATTGTTAATCCTGCATCTTATATAATTCTTTTTTATTGAACATTATGTATCATGTCTCAATTATCCATTTGTTCATTGAGTTTCCCTATGACAGCGATGCGGCATTGTCAATACAGCACTGGGAAGAGAATTGGGATGAATCAACTTCCTGAATTCAAATCTGCTCTCAGACAATTGCTAGTTGTATGACTCTGGGGCAGTTACTTATCCCTGGATACCTGTTTCCTCATCTGTAAAATGAACTGGAGAAAGCAACCAAAAAAATCATTCCAGTATCTTTGCCAAGAAAACTCAAAATGGAGTCATGAAGAGTCATACATGACTGAAATGACTCAACAACAAAAAATACATTTATTTCAGGGTAAATATGCAGGAGATACTCATTATTCTTATCCTACTACTGATCTGTATGAGACCTGCTACATTTCCTTTTTTACTTAGTCCTTTCCCTAAATCCACCATGAAATCTTGAATATTATTATTGAACTTTATGCAGAAACTTGATTGGCATAGCTCTTTGAAGATCAAAACTTCTGAGACTAAGACCTTACATGTATCCTAACATATATACTCCTTTTGACTGATCTTAAAGATTGTTATTAAATTACTTCCTTTGGTGGCATTTCTTAAAGTTTACCATTCAATACTTTTATCTTCACTTTTTCTTAAACTCATTAAATTGTGTCTTTCTCATTTGTACAACAGGAATAATCACAACTCTAAAAACAGATTTATAGTTTTGTAATTATCAAATGAGATGATGGTTGTAAACACATTTGGAGATCCCAAGACACCAAGAAAATATAAAGCATTTCTACAGCTCAGGGAATGCTAATTTTTTTGCCATATTGAGTTTGAACTTAGACTCTGATACATATTTTTAATTCTCAATTTATTATCTGAAAACTGAATGGGGGTATTTCAGATGATGTTTACCTTTCTCCCAAATCATATGACCTTCAAAAATGCACCCTTGTGATAATAAACTTTCTGCAAATTCTTTACCTTTTTCTTTGCTAAGCTGTAGAAACATAGCTTCATAATACACATTCTAAATCAGTTGATTATTCATTTCAAAGTTGACAACTTTACTCTTGTCCCTTCAAGATCCATTATTCTTGTTAATGATTTTTTCTCTGATTTTTCAAGGTCCTTGTGAATTTTAATCTATTCTTTCAAAATGTATCCCCAACCTTCCAATTAGATGAGGGAAATAGAAGTCAGAAGGTGATCTATTGAAAGACAAGGACAATCATAATTCTAGTTACAATACCATGTCACTTAACCTTGACACTGAAATGGAGAAGAGAACAGACATAATTTCCCAGAAATGACATTTAATCTACTTGATTCTTCCCTTCAGGCTCCATAGAGTTCAGCAATGTTTCCCTTGATGTTACTGTCCCATGGCGGTCTCTTTATTTTTCCTTTGTAGTGCTACATATATTTAGGCCTACATATATTTAGGCCTCCTCTTTAATAGATGTCCCTGAACAATGTGCTACTGAGGTTTTAGGTTCTTTTTCCCCCTTAAGAAAAAAATTATCATGGCTTTTCATGATTTATTCTATTTTTGCAGAAACATAATGACAGTGAAGATAATTGTATTTCTAGTCTGTAATTCTTAACACTCTTTTGTAAACAACCCCACACACACACACACACACACACACACATTCTTCCCCCCCTTATTTTGTTTTGTTTTTTTACTTGATTCAAGCCAAAGAAATAATCAAGCATTTACAAAATAACTTCTATGGTGCTTTGCTAGATAATAATATGCAAAACTGTGACAGTCATTAAGATGAAGAAACTTACATTGTACTTCAAAAACAACATGTTCACAGAAAAATAAATGTAAGAAATATGCAGAGTAACTTCACAGTAATGGGCAATCGTTAGAGTTAATCATTGGGAGTGTGTTAAAGTTTGGTAGAAGAATCTTGAAGGGAGTAAAGCTTGAGCTTTTTACCTGAAGGAACTGAAGTATCAGAGATAGAAATGAAGAGGAAGAACATTCTATGCCTAGGATACAGACTGCAAAGTATGTATGGGCAAAAGAAAGTAAGTCAGGCTGCATGTAAGTAGACAGTTCAAAAGAGTGTGGGATCAGCCTGAAAAGAGACTGTGGCAAGATTTTTGAAGAGACTGAACTATCAAACTGAAACTTATATGTTTTAGGGTAAATCCAATCAAAGCTAAAATCTGAAATTTTTTGAAGGAAAAGTCATCTCTACTATACTTTAGAAATAGAAATTAGGCAGCTCTACAAAGTATGAATTACAAAGAAAAGAGACTAGTTACAGTGAATCTAGTAATATGCTGTTGCAATAAATCATGGTAAAGGTAATGAGAGCTTGAATAGAGGAATATAATGTAAAGGAAGCTAAACCGAGATTTTGCAAATTGTTGGTTATGATGGTTAGTGAAAATAAAGTTGAATATGACTTCTAGGACATTAATGGGATGACTAGAAAAAAGAAATGGGGCAAATATAAGAGAAAAAAGAGGTTAACAAGAAATGTGGGTTTGGGGAGAAAGAGAAGTTCTTTCTTGAAATCTTGAGCTTGAAACATCTGTAGAATATTCAAGAAGTTATAGTCAACAGGAGTTAGAGATGCTGGAGAGAGAGAAAGGCTGGATATGTAGATATCATGGTGATTTGCATAAAAATGATTGTTGCTTATGAGAACTACAGACAAACATGAAAGGAATTTAAAGAGCTGTAGATGGTCTAGGACAGAATCCTGTGACTGACTGAAGAAAATATTCATACATCGATGACAGAAGAGAAGATTCATGGAATTTATTAGAGATATTTTCAGTTATTTGAAGAATGACATATGAAGCATGGATTAGATTCCTTTCTCTATGTGATACCAGAGGGCAAATGTAGGGAAAAATGGATGCAAATTATAATAAGGCAAGGCAAAGAGGCAAATTTTGGTCTGAGGCAAATTTTATAGATCAGGAAAATTTCCAAATTATAACTTCCAAAAAGTGAAATGGGATGCTGGCATAGGGGTAATGTTGACCTATGCCCAAACCTCCATTATAGGATACAGTAAGCAAACACTAGAGAATAACTTTTCCTATATGTTGTTATAGATATCTGTTGAGGCATGTTCTAGCTCACAAATTCATTTGTGAATTCTGTGGGTATACACAAAGGTGACAGGACAATTATGATCTTACAAAATTCTGAAAAAGCTCAACAAATAAGAGAATATTATACAAACCCGAGGAGGAAAGCATTCCCAAACAGACCACAGGATAACCATGCTAAATGTTATAAAGAAGTCAACAAAATGAAGACTTATAAAATATCTTTCTACTTAGCAATAAAGAAATCAAAAGTCATCTTGGAAAAATTGGTATATATCAAATGTTGGGCATAGATGCTAGATAAGGTGGAATTGACATAAGTAGGAATTGAAAAAGTACAAGAAATGTATACTTATATGTATATGTACTTATATGTTCATGACATTTATACATACAATATAAATTTTATATAAATGGTTATAAATGCATTTTTTCCTTAGGAGTGGGGTTTTCAAGGAGAAAAAGAGAGATTGGGTCATATCTTAAAGCTCAAGTAATGATTTTTGTTTTATGCTGTTTTGTTTTGGGATGAATGTAATTGGATATAGCAGAAAAGGATTGAGTACATGATGAGAGGTTAAATATTAGGAAAAGAAAAGATGATAGATAAGAAAAGTTGCTGGAGAAAATAGGAGGTGCAAAGATAAGTTATCATTGGGAAAGATTGGACAATTTTTTGTTGTTCTGTGATGGGTGCTAAAAATAAGATGTCAGGTTACACTGAGTTGAAGTGTAGTGGAAACAAGAAGGAACTCAACTACAGCTGTTTTTAAGATCAAAAATTCTAGAACAAGAAAGAACATCAAATTCCATCTAATCCAACTCCTCATTTCAATCTGAACTAAATAGATGAAAAAAATTATTGTTTTATTTTTTCTGGTTATACATTCATATTATGTTTTTAAATATGTATTTCTTTATGAATCATGTTGAGAGGAAAATCAGAACAAAAAGGAAAAATAAGAGAGAAAAAAGGAAAAAAAAGAAAAAAGAAGTAATCATAGCATGTGTTAACTCATATTCAATCTGCATATTTATTTTTCCAGATAAAGATGGCATTTTCTATCCAAAGTTTATTGTGATTGCCTTGGATCACTAAACCACTAAGAGGACCCAAGTCTTTTATAGTTGATCATCACACAATTTTGCTTTTACTATGTACAATGTACTTCTGGTTCTGCATGTTTCACTAAACATCAGTTATGTAAATCTTTCCAGGGCTTTCTAAAATAAACTTGTTCATCATTTTTTTATAGAATGACAAAATTTTAGTACCTTCATATACCATAACTTATTCAGCCATTCCTAATTTTACTAATTTTCTAATTCTTTGCTACCACAAAAAGAGCCATTAGAAATGTTTTTGTACATGTGTATCCTTTTCCCTCCTTTATGATTTTCTTGTGATAGAGACCCAGTAGTGGCGCTGTTGGGTCAAAGAGTATGCACAGTTTTATAGCCCTTTGGGGATAGTTCCAAATTATTCATTTAGCTCTTGAATTGATGATCATTTAACAACTCTACCAACCATGCATTAGTGTCCCAGTTTTGCCACACCTCCTCCAAAATTTATCATCATCTTGTCCTATCAATAGATGAGTAAAACTAGTAGTTTGACATGCAATTTAAGTTATTTTATAAACATGAGAAACACTAAATTCATATTAATATATCTTAATTTTTAGTATACAATAAATTAAATACATTTTCAAAGTTCTGTTGATGATCTTTTTGCTTCTGAACTTCCTTCTCATCACTTCTATATTTTTAAGCATGCATCTACTACATTTTTCACCTTTTTCTTCTTTATTTTGGGCAATAATACTCTAGTAAAGTGCAAAACTATAATCACAACAGCAACTATAATATTCTTTTATCAAATATCTATAGTCAACAGATATAGTCAAAGCTGCAATCTAGCCATGGCTCTGTTGCTCTGTTTCTGTCTCTATGTCAGTCTCTGTCTTTCCTTTTCTCTCTGTTTCTCTCTCTCTCTCTCTCTCTCTCTCTCTCTCTCTCTCTCTCTCTCCTTTCTCTCTCTCGTAATATCCAGGCTAGCTTTCTGTAGGATCTCTGGATGGGCCTTGATCTTTAGATGGAGAAGTGATGAAGGCAGGACAGCCACCACGAGGCTGGTCAAAGATGGAGTCCAGAATCTGGAATCTAGAGTCTTGAGTCTTCTCTGTGTCTGTGGCTCAGCATTGTGGCTGAGACAATCTTCTGTGTCTGAGACTCCCTTAAATACCTCAGTCTGATTACATCACTACAGCACACTGAACACATGCAACCATTACATCACCATAGAGAACCATTATCTCACACTTTGTAGGTGCTCAACCAAAAGTACCATGCTGTCCTTGATTCGATTTTGCTTCTTCAGAATTCTGGATCTCCACACTCCTTCCCTTTCCCACAAAGACTTGATTACCCAAGTCACACATAGAAAATCTAGGATTCAAACCTGGGTCTGAGTTAAAAACTTTGACTATTTAATGGATGGATAAGGACTTTTTCTAATATATTTAATTAATTTTAATAGATATTTTAATAATAAATAACTACAATATATTTAATCAGGTCTTCAGAGATTTATCAGAAGAAAAATAAAACTTGTTTCAAAGATTTTCCTGAGTTAATATTTTTCTTTCTAAGGCTAACTATAGATTTTTTTTTTATTTTGTAAAAACTTTTTTTAAATGAAGTTCCATTTTGTGATTTAATATAGGCTCATATTTTTCTATTTAAAGTCAAGGATAAGAAGTTTCTTCAGTTCATACTAATTTCCTTCTTTCTTTGTATTTTGGTGAGTTATTTGTACCTACACCCAGAATTCAAAGCCTTTGGTTTAGGGGAGTAATATTTTTTGCTTTCCCTAAATAAAGAGCAGAGATTGGCTCTTCTTCTCTGGAGTATACTTGAAAAAATTATTTACCAACTTCATTTTTCCTTCTTACTTACTCTTCTAAAACAATGACCTGCTCACAATGCAATAAAACTCAAATTATCTTTATCTGAAGACAAAAATCTATGATAAAATTATAAACAGCAAATAAATAAGATTTTAAGAGCATGATACTCCAATAAGGTAAGAGATGCTGTTACCTGAGACAATAACAAAGAGAAGGGAGAAAATGAAGAGTTGATTAATTTATCAAATTACACAGACTCCTCTAAGACTAATAAGTATTCATATAAATTATTGATTCTGATCATCTGAGTTATTTTTTAGACATCAATGAACTGACAGGACTTCCCTACTTACTGTTAGAGCCAATGCAGGGGAGTAGTAATTTTTCATTTGAAATAAGCTTTTATGCTTCCTCCCCTCTTCAAGTTCCCCACACCATCCTCTCCTCTCCTTTTCAACACAGGCAATTAAGAATCTCCTTTCCTCTATGGTTCTTATTTCTTTGGGTGGAGGTATCTTTCAGTGTCTCCTAGCCTCTGTGAAAGTGGTGTTTTATATCTTGTTAAAATATTTAACTCATTAAAACTGTATGGAAAGGTTTAAGGAGTTTGTTTTAGATAAACCATTATCATTTCAATCGCAATAATTCTGATCCTCAAAATAGAAAAAATTAGAACATTTATGTAGAGATTAACTTTATCTAACTTTCTATTTTTCTTTTATTCTAGCCAACTCATTTGTTTTCTCTGTATTTTAAGGGAATTTCAAGTTACCACAAAAATATGAATATTCAACCAGTAAATTATCTTATTTTCTTATATATATTCTTATATTATGACATACATATATACATACACACATATGTATATATAATATATCTTATATGTTCCTAGGGAGGAATCAGGGAAATCCAAAGGAACAGAAAATCTTTTCTTAAATGGGTTTTTTAATTCTTGAGTATGTAGGTACAATGGTGGTATCAGCAGGATCTTATTCTCCAAGATAAACATAATACAAATACAAAATTAAGCATTATTCCTATAACAACACATGCGAAAATATGAATAGAACCACACAATACTATCCACAAAAATGAACCTAAAGTATTTAAGAAATATTCATTTTAATGAGTAAGACATAACAATAAAATAGAAATAACATATATGCACACACACATACACATACACATATATATGTTTGTATAATTTTTATATATGATCAAAATTAAAAAATCTGGTAAAATCATTTCATAATTACTTTCAGTTGAATGATTAATATTCTACAAAAAGACCACTGTAAAATATTTAGCAAGTTTTTGCCTCCTTTAGGACTATACAAATTCCTCCCTTTTTCTTTCATTATTACTAAACTGGTATTGTTCTATTATGTCTGTCTGTCTGTCTATCTATCTATCTATCTGAATCAATTAAAAAAATTAAATGTTTACTCCAGAGAGGGGAAAGCACAAGAGGAGAATGATAACTTTATATGAATATACAAACACATCACACATATGTGTATGTTTGTGTATTTTCATCTGCCCTAAAAAGAACTCCAGTTTTTGTTATCAGTATTGTTTTATTTTGAGTATTTTCAAGGTCTATACTAGCACAGCAAGCTGTTTAATAATCTTTTATGCCCACATGAATACTCAAAAAAATGTTTTCCCTCTTCTACAAAATGAAATAATTAGAAATGATATAATAGCTTTGTACATGAGAACTTTTCTGAGTTAAATTGTTCTTTTTATAGAAGTTTATTATTCATACTTTTCAGGTAGTAATGCTTTTCTTTTTCTTCAGTTAATATGTCCCTCTATCTGCCATACTCCACAACTGAGTGGAAAGAAAAAAAAAAAACCCTCTCCCAAAATAACCCCTGAAAAGTTCACTCCTAATTACATATTTAAATAGTCAAGGTCAAGTAGATTCCCACATCAGTTACAGTTCAAAATGTAAATCCTTTTCTCCATTGTAATCTTATCATCTCTTAGCCAGAAAGTGAACAGCATGTTTCATCTGTGTTAATTGGACTCATAATTGATTATTAGTTTTAAATTCTTGATCAGATTTTTAACCTCTTTCAAAGTATCATTGCTATCATATTATCCCCGTAGAGTTTGTTTTTCTGTTCTTTACATTTTACTCTGCATCAGCTCATAAAAGTTTTCCCATTTTTTTCTGACATTGTTCATTTCATTGTATCTTATGGCATAATAATTTTCACTTATGTTTGTATACCAGAATTTGTCTAGCCATTCCTTAATAGGGGAACAACTGCTAAATTTCCATTTTTTCACAACCAAAAAAGGGATTTGATAAATATTTATATATTCAGTTATTTTCCTTTCTTGGATTTTGTTGAGATATACAACTGGTATAATTGGGTCAAAGTATAGTACATTTTGGTGACTTCTGGATATAGTCCTAAATCACTTTATAGGATGACTGGACCAACCTACAGCTCCATCAATAGTGTACTTGTGTACCTGTTTTCTTATAGGCACACCAACATTTGTCATTTTGCTTTTTTGCCACCTTTGCCAAGATTATAGGCATAAAGTTAATTCTCAAAGTTTATATACATTTGTATGTCTCTAATCATAATTTATTCAGAGTATTTGTGACAATTTATTCAATGTAATGTGCAAGATCACTGTATGAGTGAAATATGAATTCAAGATTAGGTACTGAAATTAAAATCTTATCTTCAATAGAATTATACGGTTTTAATAGCAAAAAAGGTTCAGAGAGGGAAATTGAGTAGTTCCATTTTAATAAAAGTGAGTGTTAATTTCTTATAAGATAAATGGAGATGTCAGTGGGCAAATGAAGATGCAAGAAAGTAGGTAGGGGAATGAGTGTGACTAAGTTGATGAGTCATCTGTTTAAAATTCCAAGGACAACAGCTAATTACGGATGCCATGTTTGAACTTAAATTTCCCTGACCACCCAATATTTTATCTACATTATAACCTAGTTGTTATTAATGATAATGATAATTATTTGACAAAGTAAATTAATTCAGATCTCTATGGAATGTTGAGTGCTGCCTATATTAGGATAAATTGAAATAGGTAAAAACTTTAGAGTTAAAGCAGAAAAAATTATGTACATTGATATTATATCTTTGTATTTCATATGTTAAGGAAGATACGTCACTGAAATGGAATTTTTTGCAAAATATTTCTTAGCATACTAAAGTAGAAGGAACACTGTCTAATAACATTTTTGAAGAGAAATCAAGACAGGACAATTGCTTGGAGTTCAAACACAAGAAATTTAGTTTATGTGTTTTATAATCTTTCTCTAGGACAGTCAGAGCATGTTTTTCATATAATTTAAGATCAGGATTTTCTTGCTTTCATGTTTGTATTCATAATGCTTTGCATAGAGACTAGCAAATCAAAAATACTTAAAATTCAATAATTAATACATTTGTTCATTCACTCATTCATTCATTCTTTATGGGCAAAAAATGTCAAGTGAAAAAAGAATAGAAATAGAGAAGAAAAGACAAAGGCAGAGAGAGACACAGATGAGATTTAGGGAAGAAAATGACAGGAGAAAGAATAAATAACAAAGCAGATTGACCTTATATGTAGGAAGAATTGAATTCAAGTCTTTGTTCCATTATAAACCAGGTATTTTACTTCTCAGTGACTCAGAGAACTTTCTCAGACTATATTTGTAAGAAGAATTTTACGTCTGTCTGTCTGCCTCTCTCTCTCTCTCTCTCTCTCTCTCTCTCTTGCATTGCTTGCTTTCTCAGGGAAGAGTGAAGGAAAAGAAGAAAAGGAGGGGTGTAATTTAGAACTCATAACTGAAAAAAATTCAACAAATGTAAACAATTGGGGAGTTTTTTACATGTAATTGGGGAAGAAGAAAATATTTTTAAAATTAATTTCATATCTATATATTAGAATAAATCTATATGCTAGTCTCTCTTGATCTAATTCTTTAAATTCAAGTGCTTCCTCCACCTTCCCCACCAGGGTAAAAGTTATGTTGTGCCTTTTTTATGTGATATATTTATAACATTCTACCTCTCCCTTTCCCCATCAACAAGTGCATTCCTCTTTCTCACTTTTAATTATTTTTATATTGTCCTATCACTTTCAATTCATATGCACCCCCCATTCTATGTATACTCCTTGTAACTGTTCTAAAAATTTTAAAAATAATAATAAATTCTTAGGAATTCCAAGAATTATATTCTCATGAAAAAAATGTAAACAATTTAACCTAACTGAATCTCATGATTTCTCATTCTTGTTTACCTTTTTATGTTTCTCTGGAGTCTTGTATTTGAATGGTTATTTTTGTTGTTGTTGTTCTTTGTTTGTTTGTTTTACTTAGGCAATTGGGGTTATGTGACTTGCTCAGCTAAGAAGTATTAAGTGTCTAAGACCACATTTGAACTCAGGTCCTCCTGACTTCAGGGTCAGTGCTTTATCCTCTGGACCATGTAATTGCCCCCTGAAAATAAAATTTTCTATTCAGCTTTATTTTTTCTTCAGGAATGTTTAAAAGGCCTTTACTTTATTTAATAAACATTTTCCCCTGAAGGAATATACTGAATTTTTCTGGATAATTGATTCTTGACTGCAATCCTACTTTTTTTTTCTTTCAGAATAACACATCCCAGGCTTCCTGGTCCATTAATGTAAAAGTTGCTAACTCTTTTGTTATCTTCACAGTGGCTTCGTGATATTTGATTTCTTTCTCTTCTGACTGCTTGTACTATTTTCTCCTTGATCTGGAAATGCTGAAATTTGGCTATAATATTCCTGGGAGTTTTAATTTTGGGGATTCTTTCAAGAGATGATTGGTGGAATATATTATTTTAATTTTACTTTCTGGTCCTAGAATAGTTTTCCTTGATAATTTCTTGTAATATGATGTCTACACTTTTTATTTGATCATGATTTTCAGGTAATCCAATAACTTATAATGTCATGCTCTGACAACCATTGTTACTTCCCTCAGCCATGGACAACTGTTCCTCAGGGAAAAGAGCAGTGCCCAGGACTGTCAGATTGGAGCTCAGGATGCTGAGCTTGTCAGTTAGCAGATCATGGGACAGTTCCTGCAGGACAATATAGCTGCAATGTATAGTCTGCTGGCTACAGAATAGTAGCCTGGTAGGTACTGGAAGGTACACATAGTGGCCAGCAAGCTCAGATGAAGAAGAAGCAAAAAAAGTGGGAGCAGCAGCAGCAGCAGCAGGAGCCCAGGCAGAAGAACACAACCAAGGAATTCTGGCAGCACTGAGCCCTGAGGCATGGGCAGTAGAGGGATCTAGCCCATAGTTTCTGCCTCCCTATCCAAGTGCCACCTCATATCCCCATGAAAGTTTGGATGGTTTGGGGTTAAAGGAGAATATGAAGGCTGCAGTTCCTTTCAAAAAGTAAGATCAAAATAGGAGGAGCCTGACTGGGCTAGATTGTTTATCCATAATTGAAAGCCCCATTTGCCTCTTTGGAGAATGGGGTGGGGCGGGATGATTAAACTGAAGATTGGAGATGTACTCCTTATGAGAAAAATACATTTTGCATTTTTTATTTTTTCCAATTAACCAAATAATGAGTACTAAGGTACCATATACACAGTTTCATTGCCCTTTGGGCATAATTCCAAATTGCTCCACAAAATCATTGGATTAGTGCACAACTTCACCAATAATGCAATAATGTTCCAATTTTCCCATATTTTCTCTAACATTTATTATTTTTCTTTTCTGGAAAGCAGGGCCTAGAGAGTGAAGTAAGATCAGAGACTTGCCTGAACTCTTCCCTACACCCTTCAAAATACTATTAAATTTACTCTAAAATTTTTTTTAGAACAGTAGAACCCACAAGAAGACCAAGTGAAGCAATTTTTTTCAGCCCAAGGCAGCTTTAAAGGTTGATAGGAAATATCTGTTGCATCAGAGTGAGAGTGGAGCACAGTACAGAATAGGCTGCACCATCCTCAGCTTTTTGTAAATCAGGTGCTGCAAAATCAGTGGAAACGGTGAATTTCCACAACTGTCAGCCAACAGATGCCAAAGACAATTTAGAAAGTCAGCAGGAAAGTTTTGTAGCATCTAGGTGAGAGTAAAGTACAGTCTAAAATAAGCCAAATCAGTAGAGTCCCAGCTCAGGCAAACCAGGGGCAGACCATGGAAGCCACAGAAATAGCAGAAAAAGGCAGCTTCTAAACCTCTTAATCCCTTAATGATGAAGAAATTGGACAAAAGGTCAAAAGGAGTCTTTTTTGCAAGCACTGAGGTAGAGCTGTGTTGGTTGCCTATACTCGGAACCAATTCACATAACTGAATGGTAGTCCCAGGTGAGAAGAAGCACTAGTACATCAGAGCATATAGTTAAAGTGGGATAAAGACTCTCCTCATAATCCTATGGGAGAAAAGAGTGTTTTTGGTTGCTCACAGACCAGAGCAAGAATCAGAAGAGAACTAAACTTATCTCCCTTTAGATTATAACACCTTGAAAGAACTAAAAAATTATAGGTTAGTAAAAGGAACTCAGAAAACAGGTCCATAAAATCCCTAAAGCTTGGGACAGTAGAACCCTACTTTAGCAAAGAGTTGAAAGTCAAGTAATAGTCTGACAAAATGATCAAAAAACAAAAGAAAAAAAAAAGATTATGACCATGGAAAATGACTATGGCGACAAGGAAGATTAAAACACATATCAAAAGATAATGAAGTCAAATCTTCTATTTCCAAAGCCTCCAAAAAATATGAATTTGTCTCAAGCCGTAGAAGAGAAAAAAAGGGATTTTGAAAATCAAGTAAGAGAAGTAGAGGAAAAATTGAGAAGAGAAATGAAAGTGATACAAGAGAATTTTCCTTTTCTTTCATTTTAGTCAATCTGAGAGATGTGAAGTGCCACCTCATGGTTACTTTAATTTGCATTTATCTAGGAAAAACTGATTTAAAACATTTAATTAACTTTAAGTTTTTTTTCATCTGAACACCACCTGTTCATATCTTTTGATCACTTGCCTTTAAGGTGTTATTTTTATCAGTAATTTGTTAAACCTCCTTTATCAGATTGTTAATTTTTATGGTTTTTTTAATCAGTTCTAGTTCATTCTCCACATTTTCTCCTATCCTTATTTTTTGTTAATTGAGCTCCAGGAATTCTTTCAGGCCTGAGATCAATTCACATATCTTTGTGATTTTGCATGTAGAAGTTTTGACTTTGTTGTTTTCTTTTAAATTTATGTTTTTAATCTTCCCTGTCTTGATAGTAACTTTTCATGGTAAGATTCCCTTTTCACTGTTTTCTAATTTTCAATCTCTTTATTGGCTTTTAACTTAACATAAAAGTTCAGCTGTTTGTCCAGTTTGGAGAGGCCACTATTCCAAGCTTCAGGGTTTTTGTGTAACTGTTTTCAAAACTAGTTCTGAAAGTCTATATGTTTTTAGTTCTTTCAAAGTGATATGTTTGAAGGAGAAGTGTTTTTTTTTTTTTTACCATTTTCCTGGCCTGTGTTCTGTTCTTTGAGCAATCACAAATACCCCTTTTCTCTCTGAAACTGTGACCAGGACCCTGCTCTTCTGTAGCTGCAAACTGGTTTGGTGATGCTCCTCTTCCTGAGACTGTGACCAGGATCCACATATGGGAAGTACAATAGAGTCCTTTGCTGGCCCACTCCCAGCAAAAATTTGTCTATATTCTCCTTCTGATCAGTTGCTCTGCCCTCTTTCCTTCTGTAGGCTAAGACACTTGGAAAGATAGTGCCACTGATGCATTTGTCCCTAATTCCCTCTACTACCATTCAGAAGACAAATTGCATTGAATTGGTCTCCTCTTTTCCATGAGTGCCATAGGCCTTTCCTGCCAACTTTAGGTTGTTTGGGGCTGGAAAATTGTTCTGCTTCATCCTTCTGTAAGTTCTAACATTTCGAAATTTGTTCAGAAGCACTATTTTAAAGACGGTTGGAGGAGAATTTGGGAAAGTTCAGGCTACTCTGTGCTTTTTCTCTGCTATTTTGTCTTTGCCTCTCAACTGAAGTTTAGACACTCAAAAATAAATGAATAAAGTAAATCCTATTTTGTAGCATTTGCCATTTTAAAAGTTATAAATGTTTACCTTGAAAACTTAGTAAGATTTTTTGAGCAAGTATAATCAGACTACTTCATACTTCTATCTATCTATCAATCATCTATCTATCTATCTTATTGCTGTATAGATGTAGACTATGTCCATACAGACATATGCATAATTTTAAGTAATCTATCATTCTATCATTCCTTTCTGTTACAATGACCTTGAATAAGAAACTGTCACTGATAAAATATAAACATGAAAAATTATTTTCTTGCACTTGATACAAAAATAAATAAAAACAAAGAAAAATCTGTTTTTCACCCTGTCCATTTTTGCCCTTTCTTCTATCATGACTATAGAACTCAAAATATTAACTTTAGTTGACCTTAACCATATCTTATAAAATGTACACTTCACTTAAATTCTCTTTTATCTGACCTTTCCTATGTCTGGGTAAGATAAATTTTTTTGGTTCACCTTGTATATGGTATTTTTTTTCCATGATGGCCTTGCTACTCTATCTAGTTTCTCAAGTGCAACATTATTTATAATCTGCTGAGTGCACTATTTTAAATGGGTTCTTTCCCAGAGATTAGTATATTCTCATTATAACTTACTAAGACATTTGAGGTGAATGATTTAAATTCTAAGACACAACGAACATTGTATTTCTTGACAATCACTGTGTGCCTCAGGTTATATGCAGCACAAAGCTGAAGGACAAATATTTTTCATTACATGAGATCCATAGTGTTTTTGTTTGTTTTTTTTTCTTTTAAAGTATATTTTATTATGTTGTTAGTAACAATAAGGGACACAAAGGTAATAATTAAATCTAATTTGTAATAAAATAAATTTATTAATTTAGTCATGGAGTAGTATTTTTGTTAAGGTTATCAACTAGTAATATTAATAGTTAACATTTATATGGTGAACCAAAATTCAAAAAGTTTATGTACATTAAAGGGAACATGGCATAGTATATTGGAAAATTGGCCTAGGAGACAGGACAATTTTAGTTTGAGTCATGTCTCTGACACTTAAAAGCTGTAACACCAAACAAGTCAGGCTCTTACTACTCCAGGCAACTATGGAGAAAATGGCACAGGTAGGAGTTTTCTTGTATAAAATATCCTGTAACAGTGGAATCATAAATGCATATTTTATCCTTATTTAGATTTCTGCAATTCTCACAGAAATCCTCAACATGAAATTATCAACATTTTAGAAATGAATGGAGTAGGGTGACTACTCCTGAGTGTCTAATTGACTATGTGACATTATTTTTTAGCATCATATAGCTAATGAGTGTCAGAGGCAAGCTCCAAAGTGAGGGCCTGGCAAGACCAAGTAAAAGGATCTATCCATGGCCTTTGACCATCAAAACTATTACTGGATAACTTAAAGCCTTTTCAAAAATAATATTACCTCATAAAGAATAGAATGTCATCAAATGACATCACATTAAAGCTCTTGGCAAAATATCAGTACTATATTATTTCTAGCATTTAGTATCATTAAAAGAAAATATATTGACTTTTAAATTTCAAGTATCACATGTGTTACTGAATTATATTTTTGGATAACGTATATATAGATGCCAGATTTTTTTTTATGTTAAAATTTCTATTTTGAGCTTTCATCAAGTTGTTGGCTGATCCAAAAGGAAGAAATAACAAGTAATTTTACCTATCTTTATTTAATATCATTTGTATGCAATTGGGTTCCAGTTGAGGAGATTAATGGAAGATATCTATAAATATATGTTTATCCTTTTTATATTGAACACATAAACAGCCATGTTTGTGTATGATTAACTTATATAAAAAAAAAAAAAAAAAACTCATCAAGTGTCCTGAGAGCTGTATGGCCTATTTAAAAATTCATACAAAGTTTTGAAGAGTAAAAATGGTTTGACAAGTAGGTAGGCCACAAAGAAACTGACACATCAAGGGAAGGAGATCAAACAGGAATATAGCAGGCATATTCACGCTATACGCTGCAGAGCCTGGCTGTACTCCAAGGGGGTTGAAAGAACAAGCAGACATGAAATATAGAAAAAGAATAGAGACAGGAATCTCAAGGTGGTGAAATGAAAGACAATTTGACATTCAAAAGTGATTTTTTTATTTTACATTTTTGACATGAAGTCAATAAACTCATCTCTGCTTTGGCCATTTAACAGAATGCAAAAAAAGTTTTCTTACACTGGTGATGAACACCAAGGAAGAAGACACAATGACACTATTTCTCTTTGTAATATGTTGCTCTATATGTCCATCAAATGCTGTATTTGTATCAATATTAATATCTATTAATAAATACATATATACATGCACGTGTATATGTTAACTATATGAAAAACATGAATACTATATCTCCTATGTTTCTGTCATTTACAGAAAATACACACAACGCAAATATATATGTACATGCGTGTGTGTGTGAGAGAGTGCAGTGAATAGAGAAATAGATTTCTTGGCCTGGACAGAAACATTTCTTCCTGAGTGTATATCTGGCCTCAGATACTTGCTGGCTGTGTAACCCTGAGCAAGTCATTTAATCCCATCTGCATTCATTTCCCCATCTGTAAAATGAGTGGAGAAGAAAATGGCAAACTAAACCAGCTATCTTTGCTTAGAAAACCCCAAATGAGGTCATGAAATATTGAAACATGGTTGAAAAAATGACTGAAATATATACACACAACAGACACAATGCAAGCATATGATTCAGAACTCGAGAGGTCTTAGACATTCTCATCTTGAAGGGCACAATTTAGAGAAATGTTAACGCTGCTGCCGGAAAACTCATTCCACCATAACCCTGATCTGAAATCAATGAAGATCCAACTTGAATAAGAGATCATGATATATCAAATTGCCTCACTTTGTCAATGAAGAAACTGATGTCCAGAAGTATAAAGTTTTTCTTGAAGTTATAAAGATAGGATATAATAATTAATATTTATATAGTGTTTTAAGGTTTTCTAAGTACTATACATATGCTATCTAATTTTATCCTTATAAAATAGGTACTATTTTATAATAGGCACTCATTTTATAAAGGAAAAAAAACAGAATGAAAGAGGTTTTATGATTTTCTCAGAGTTAGTCTGGGTCATACAACTAGAAATTACATGAGCCAGGACTGGAACTCTCATCCTCTTTACTCCAAGTACAGTTTTCTGACCTGTACTAAACTACATAACAGCATGAGATAATTGACCAAATAAAGTTTTCCTGATTATAAATCCATGGTTCTTTCCATTGTAGTATGCCTATTTTTACATATTCAGATTTTCTTGAAATGATAAATTTAGGACATTTTGACAGATTGTACCCTGATGGACTACACATACTTGTACTTTTTTCTTAATGTAGAAAACCTGAATTTGTTCAGCAAACTAAATATACCACCAATCAAAGCAATCAAGTTGTTCTGGTGAAAAATATTCACAACATAAGCATGAATGTAGGCTAGGTGGGAGGAGAATATTTATCTTGCCTCTGTTTTTTATTCTACCAAAAAATCATTTGCATATAAAGCAAATGGTACCTGGGACATATTACAGAGATTTTAACTGTAAGTTAGTCACCCATATCAAGAAGTTTGGCCTCTGACATGACAGAAGGGAGGGTAAAGAAAATCATTTTTTTTTTTTTTTAGTTTGAGTGCATTCTGCCTGGGTTTTCTTTTTTTTTTTCTTTTTTTTTTAATAGCCTTTTATTTACAGGTTATATGCATGGGTAACTTTACAGCGTTAACAATTGCCAAACCTCTTGTTCCAATTTTTCACCTCTTACCCCCCCCCACCCCCTCCCCTAGATGGCAGGATGACCAGTAGATGTTAAATACATTAAAATATAAATTAGGATACACAATAAGTATACATGACCAAAACGTTATTTTGCTGTACAAAAAGAATCAGACTCTGAAATATTGTACAATTAGCTTGTGAAGGAAATCAAAAATGCAGGTGTGCATAAATATAGGGATTGGGAATTCAATGTAATGGTTTTTAGTCATCTCCCAGAGTTCTTTTTCTGGGCATAGCTAGTTCAGTTCATTACTGCTCCATTAGAAATGATTTGGTTGATCTCGTTGCTGAGGATGGCCTGATCCATCAGAACTGGTCATCATCTAGTATTGTTGTTGAAGTATATAATGATCTCCTGGTCCTGCTCATTTCACTCAGCATCAGTTCGTGTAAGTCTCTCCAGGCCTTTCTGAAATCATCCTGTTGGTCATTTCTTACAGAACAGTAATATTCCATAATTTTCATATCACAATTTATTCAGCCATTCTCCAACTGATGGACATCCATTCAGTTTCCAGTTTCTAGCCACTACAAAAAGGGCTGCCACAAACATTCGTGCACATACAGGTCCCTTTCCCTTCTTTATAATCTCTTTGGGATATAAGCCCAGTAGTAACACTGCTGGATCAAAGGGTATGCACAGTTTGATAACTTTTTGAGCATAATTCCAAACTACTCTCCAAAATGGTTGGATTAGTTCACAACTCCACCAATAATGCATCAATGTCCCAGTTTTCCCACATCCCCTCCAACAATCATCATTATTTTTTCCTGTCATCTTAGCCAATCTGACAGGTGTGTAGTGGTATCTTAGAGTTGTCTTAATTTGCATTTCTCTGATTAATAATGACTTGGAGCATCTTTTCATATGACTAGAAATAGTTTCAATTTCTTCATCTGAGAATTGTCTGTTCATATCCTTTGACCATTTTTCAATTGGAGAATGGCTTGATTTTTTATAAATTAGAGTTAATTCTCTATATATTTTGGAAATGAAGCCTTTATCAGAACCTTTGAGTGTAAAAATATTTTCTGCCTGGGTTTTCTTAATTGATTATGTTATATATGACTGAAGAACTTTGAAACTTCTCATAACCATATTATATGGTTCTAGACACCATATAAAAGAAATGTAATGACTGATTCTAAATATATCAAAGCATAATAAAAATAGCAGGGAGGGCCAGTCTTCAGGGACTATGCTTGTTCAGGCAGCTAAACAATAATTCAGAAATCTAAAATGAACCAGGATTTGCAGGATGATGAATCCAATAAAATTACTGATAGAAACAATGCAATGGGCTAAGATATACTGAGCTCAGTGAAGTCAGTATGAGAATAATTATCATCATAAGCAGAGACAGAGTATAGAGAAATACTGTGTATCACTTGGACACCAACTCCAGTGAGAAACAAATTTAAGAAGAATAGTGGATCGATAACTTGCCACAATGCTGAAAACATTAGTTATTCTTACCTAGTCAGTTGAGCAATAAGTACTTATTAACTAGTAATTATGTTCCAAGTATCCCTTTAAGCAGTGAAGATTCAAAGAAAGGGAAACCAAACGCACAAAATAATCTCTATGATTTTAACAGATTATATTTTAAAGGTAGAAACAATGTATTAATTGTCCACCAGTGAAAATTGGTTTACCTAATACAGCCTCACACCCTCATGAAGCAAATATACCAAGGCTAATAATTCCAGAGACAAAATGTTAGTTCCTTCTATTTCTTTTTCCAGCAATACTTTAATTATATAGGAATAGTTAGGATACTCTACTTTCCTTCTCCTATTTCCTCACTTATTAGGAAATTTGGAACTCCCTTCACTGATCTTACATGTAATATTGTACTCTCGTGCTGTATTATGCAGAGTTTTTGGCTCAAATCATATCTAAGTCTGACTCCTAATGAACTTGGGGATTTAAACTGGGGTGTATGGATTTTCACTTCCCTATACACCATGTGGTGCTCACTATAGACAATGGGGACACACACCAAGACTGTCCTTGCTAGCAGTTATTCCCTTCCTCTTGTGACTAGCAATAAAGTTTGTTCAAGCTTTCTCTTTCTTCAGCTGATCTATTTCCTTTGGATTTCCCATTCATGATATCAAATAAGTATATAAATATTCATTGTATATGGGTCCATCATTTGTAAAGCATTTCCATACTCACTATGCTGAATAATGGTATGAAAATTTGTTATAGTACATCTTAGGTTAGAGGGATGGTGGAGCAGGAATTGTATTGCAATTTCTTTATATATCATATTATTAAATACCTTTCCTTTGAAATTGGTTTTTCTGGTTAACCTGAGAAAAAAGTAAACTCATCAGTGGGAGCTTATGATTCTTTACCATGCAGGGAATTGACCTCTTGCATTATCATTCTAGGTGAAAGTATCTTTTATTGAATGTCATGAGAAATGTTAAGAATGGCAAAGATACTCCCACTATAGGAGGACTAAACCTATACAGTTTTGGGCCTATAATAACTGATTATTCCTAAACTTGGTTTTATGGGTGAAAAATAATTTGGGATGGCATGTTTCTTCAAATTTTGGTCATTGTAGGGACAGGCAGTGAGTGAGTATAATTTTGTTCTTATGTATAATAGTAGGTTGAAACTGTCAAATAGTGCACTAAACTATTAACATAGGTAACTAAATTGCAAATTGTATTGCACGATAGACATATTAGCAAGGATTAAAGTGATATGAAAGGAGCAAGTGTGATTAATGAGTAAAATCTGATACTTCCAGGAGAAAGTGACAGATGATATGAGATATAAAGTATGAGTAGGGATAAGCTTTCAGAGATGGGTAAGAATTCAAGAGGTAAGAGAATAGTGAAACACTGTAGAAGTTGGTTTGGGAGATGGAAAGAAGGTGGAAAGAAAAATAAAAATTTTCTGGGATGGGATAAGGACCTAGGTGACAGTTTATAGAGTGTTAACATAGATGCTGCTAGGTTTAGAATCAAGAAAAATTGAATTTCAACCCTACCTCAAATACTTAATAGCACTTTGACTAAGTCACTTATCTTTTCTCAAATTCAATTACAGAGAATAATATTAGTGCCTACTTCATGGCATCATTTTAAGAATCAAATTAATAATCTATAAAAAGCAATTTGCAAATCAAAAGGTATTATTTCATTGTTAGGTAATATTAGTCCAATTAACAGAAGAAAAATAAAATAGAAGAAATAAGGAAAAATAAAAAGGAGATTAGCCTGAAAAGGCATGGTAGTACTAGACTGTATTTCTTGAATTCTTAAAAAAAATGGAATGGTTTTGTGTTTGTGTGTATATGTGTGTATGTGTGTGTATGTAATATAATTTATTTGAACTTCGAAACAACTTCAAATATTGGCACCTGATTTCTCTATTACTTGTGAAGATTTCTCTTAAATTGCCAATTTTTATACAACTGGATTTCTATGGTTTGAGGTCCCTATATAACAGCTGAGATGAATAAGGCTCATGAAATACTTTTGGTTTGGTTCTTCTTTGGTATGTGTCAAGTCCAATTGAGAAGCTTTTAATAATTTCACAATGGAGGCTGATATTTGAAATGGAATTCCCTTTCTGAATCCTAGTGCATTTTTCTTTACATGAGAGGATGCTTCCTTTCCCCTCTCCATATTTTTTATTATATCATGTAATTAATTCTACAAAAGCAAAGAATCAGAAAAACACAGAATCTGCTGCTTTTTTATGGCAGAAACATAGAGAGAAGACTGACTTTAGCTTCAATAAAGATCACAATGACCCCCTCCCCATTTATTGCTGAGTGGGAGGATAAGAGGAAGTTCTTAAGCATGTTTAGTCTTTTCCGTTGATGATAGACATAATGTTTTTGTTTTTAGTAATCTATTAGGATGAACTGTCTGATATGTTTCAGTAGGAGAGATAAATATATGAAATACCATCCATACAAATATAAACTTGATTTTAACCCTGAGAACATAGGGGTTTTCATCTTCCCTAGGCCAATAGACCAATGGGTATAAACAAATAAATTTCATATTTTGAGTATATAGGTTAAGAAAACAAACTGGAGAATTGAAAATGAAAAATAGAGGTCCACCTAGTTTTAAGTTGTTCACTTGGATTTACTCAGATATATAGCCATTTAGATTTCTCCCATTTATTTGGGATTGACATATGAAGCCACTATTGCCACTTATCATTGTTAGTTACACTGTTTTGTCCTTTACTAGATAATGGCAGAGGGACCAGGAGGTCATAAAGTGGCTTTTTGTATACCCTGGAAAGGGCAATGAATGTCACATTGTGTCCTTTATGGAAGAGTCCAGCTTGTCAGATTTTGTTTGATCTATAGTAAATACAATTGGAAGGTTTAGAATGGAAAAGTAAAGAATATTACACCAGAGAAGTTCAGAACTGGCCATAGATCAGGAGTCTAATTATACTACAACCAGAATCATCTCTGCAACAGAGAAACTAAGTAGTTAGTCAACTTTGGAAGAATACTTATCTGGAGTGAAGGGAGTTCACTTTCTCTGAAGAAGGCACATTAGACACTATGGTAATACAGATTCTTAGGTAGTTTTTTTCTTACTTCATAGATCACTTTCCCTCTTTGAATCTGCCATCTATTTTTCTATTTTTCCCCTCTAATTTGAGGTATCTAAACTTCAAAATCAGAATGGATAGTGTTCTTTACATTGGTAAGTCTTCATGGAAAAAAAAAAAAAGAAATAAAGGATTAACAGAAATGAATATATGAAAGTACCAGCTATATCATGGTCCTCTAAAGAAACAGAATATCTTCTGATTCAGGAATGACCAAAATGGAGCTAACACATTCTCTTGCCTCAAGACCTCATATATTCAGCAGAATGTACTAGAGGATATAGACAAACAGATAGATAGATTTACAGAAAGATCGATAGATAGATGGATAAATAGATAGATAAATATAGGCATGTGTTTATACACAATTCACATGGATACAAATACACATTTATATATGTTGATACATTTCCACATGCACAATATATCCCATGCAATATATGTATATATAAACATGTGTCTATGTATTTAACACACTTATAAATATATTACATATCAGTCTAGTATAGTACAGCATATTATTGTTGTATGGTTAATATGACATATCATAATATAATAAACACAGTATAGTACAGGACTACTATGACATCACATGAAATGATATAGCATAATACAAAGTATTTGCTACACAGCACAACATATAATCCCAACATAAAATGAAATATTGCGTTTTATACAAATAGACTAATACTTCTCAAAATATTATATACATGGTTTTTTTTAAATATGTATAAGTTCATATACATAGCACACAAATCTGTTTGCATGAGTGTATTTATTTAATGTGTTTAACATTTAGTATTCAAAAGGTTAAAACCAAGACTTTTGGAACATCCTGCATGTGTGTGTGTGTGTGTGTGTGTGTGTGTTTGTGTGTGTATGATCTCACTGCTTCTACTTAGCCTAATGCAAGAGCTTTATTTCCCATTCTTCCATGTTCTAATACATCCTTTACATAGCTGAGAGTGATGGAGGGAGAGTGAGAAGGAGGAAAAAGGAGAAAGTAAGAGGATAAGAGAGTTTTGAAGTTGGTCAGACCATAAGACTATATCACCAAATGACTCAGTAAATTCCAGATTTTTATTGCTACTACTAGAAACAAATGTAGACTCTTCCTTTAAGCCTTTATAGAAAAAGACATCCAAAATCAGACCCCAATTTAGCTTCCAGGCATATTATGAGCATATCATGCTCTAAAATCCAGTGAAACTATTCCTATTCTGTTGGAATGTTTACAAACTGTTAAGCCATTAGAGTTGATAGAAACAATAATAATCTAATTTTGCATGGTTCAATGATTGATTTGATCTTAGAAGGAGATATTTTGGGCCAGAACTTGAAACAAGGTACTAAGTACAACTGATAGAAATGATGCTTGTGTTCACACCTTTAGAGAGCTCATAAGTATCTAAGTACTCAATGGAGTTCACACCTTTGGGAGATTTCAGGGATTAGTATGGCTTAGTATGAGATATCCGAATTCACACCTCCCTTAGGGCCAGAGAGCATTCTGGGAGATAACCCAGAATCCCTTTCTCTCTTTTGGAAGATTTTATATATATATATATATATATATATATATATATACAGGAAGCTCTTAGAGCTTGAGAGAGTTTTTCTTGGGAACATTGAGTATGGTTGGAGAGGAACACTCTGGAAAGAATTTCTCTGGAACATTGACTGGGGTCGGAGACAGAGCACTCTGGGAGGAAGCTCACAAGCCCTATCTTCGAGGCAAGAGAGATTGCATTGCATCTTCCAACTTGGTGCTGGCTGGAGGCTGAAGAAAGCAGAGGCAGAAGCCAAGGACAAAGCTGCAAGATCTCTTGGAACCAAGTAGAGAGATAGGCCTGAGTTAACCGGGCTATATTGAAGGACACAATAAAAGCCTGCCTAGTAATAAAGATAATAATAGCTGACGTTTATGTAGTGCTTACTATGTACTAGGCATTATGCTAAGTGCTTCACAATTTTTTTTATGCTTCACAATTATTATCTCATTTGATGCTCACAACCCTCAAAGATAGATGCTGTTATTATCCCAGTGTACTTTGTACAGTATTTGGTACCCAGTAGGTACTTAATAAATATTCCTTACCTGCCCAGTACTTAGCAAAATGCATGGCACACAGTAGATGCTTAATAAATGCTTGTTCCCTACCTTTCAGTTATCACCTACATTTATATAGCACCTACTGTATACCAAGCACTGTACTAAGTGCTTCACAATTATTATCTCATTTGATCCTTAAAGAATTCTCAGAGTTAATTGTTATCCCATGGTACTTTGTACAGCGTTTGCTACACAGTAGGTGCTTAATAAATATTTCCTACCTGCCCAGTACTTAGCATAAGTCCTGGCACACAGTAGGTACTTAATAAATGCTTGTTGTCTGCCCAGTTCTTGACATGGTCCCTGGCCTATAAGTCAGGCCCCCAGTGGGTCTGTGATCTCATGTCCTGTGTTACTCATCCACCTGTTCCTTTTCCCCTCTCTTCCAACGTCCCCTGGATACCTCTGGCAAACTCCTTGGGCTCCAGTTCTCTGACCCTGGCATGGGCCTTTGGCCCAGACTCTCCCTCTCTCCCCTGTGGCCATGGGTCTCCTTGGTTGGACACTGCCTTGGAAGGAAAGGAGCTCTGTCTGTCCAGATGGAAATAGAAGGCTGCTCTTCCCCGAGTGGGGAGCTTTTCTCCTGGTTGTCTTGAAAACTGGGTCCTTGTTCCATCTTGCAACTGCTTCCCACTCCTGATCCTCCCCATTCCTCTCTGTCAAATATAGGCTCATTGATCTAGGCCTTAAAGCCTCTGAGTCCAGCCCCCTCGTTTTACAGATTTGAAAACCAAGGCTCAGAAAATTTCACTGATTTACCCAGGATCACACATGCTGTAAGGGCTGGAGCAGGATTTGAATCCAGATCTCAAGCTCTTAGAGCTTGAGAGAGTTTTTCTTGGGAACATTGCCTGGGGTCGGAGAGGAGCACTCTGGAAAGAATTTCTCCAGAACATTGACTGGGGTCGGAGACAGAGCGCTCTGGGAGGAAGTCCACAGGCCCTATCATCGAGGCAAGAGAGATTGCATTGCATCTTCCATCTTAGTGCTGGCTGGAGTCTGAAGGACAAACCTTTGGATTTGGAGACATTTGGAGGCTTTTATTGTGTCCTTCAATATAGCCCGGTTAGCTCAGGCCTATCTCTCTGCTTGGTTCCAAGAGATCTTGAAGCTTTGTCCTTGGCTTCTGCCTCTGCTTTCTTCAGCCTCCAGCCAGCACCAAGTTGGAAGATGCAATGAATCTCTCTTGCCTCAAAGATAGGGCTTGTGGGCTTCCTCCTAGAGTGCTCCTCTCCAACCCTAGTCAGTGTTCCCAAGAAAAACTCTCTCAAGCTCTAAGAGCTTCCTGTATATATATATATAATCTCCCAAAAGAGAGAAAGGGATTCTGGGTTATCTCCCAGAGTGCTCTCTGGCCCTAAGGTAGGTGTGAATTCGGATATCTCATACTAAGCCATACTAAGCCCTGAAATCTCCCAAAGGTGTGAACTCCATTGAGTACTTAGATACTTATGAGCTCTCTAAAGGTGTGAACACAAGCATCATTTCTATCCAGTTGTACTTAGTACCTTGTTTCAAGTTCTGGCCCAAAATATCTCCTTCTAAGATCAAATCAATCATACTGAACCATGCCAAATTAGATAATTATTGTTTCTACCAACTCTAATGGCTTAACAATTTGTAAAGATTCCAACACTATTCCTCATACATTACATTGTATCACATATCTCTATGCCTTTGCCTTGGCTTTTTTGTTTTTGCCATGCCTAGAATTTACTCCCACTTGTACCTTTGTTTTTTAGAATTCCAAATATTTTTTTCAAAACTAAGTTTAAACACCACATTTTATATAAAGCTTTTCCTGATGCCTATGTTTCCTAGTGTTCTATAGTCAAAAACATTTTATATCAATTTTTCAATATCTTTACGTGTGTGCATATTTCCTCCCCAATGACAGAATAATCAATCAATCATTAACATTGGCTCAGAGTGGGTAATGAATTTGCCTGTCATCAAATAGCTAGTGTCAATGCCAAGTTTCAAAACCAGTGCTCTTTCTTTCTTTCAAATAAAACAAGCATTGTTTCCTGTTCTAATTGCATGCAAAATTTGCTGATAATTGTTGAATTCATAATAAAAAATTAAATGCATATTTTATTATTCTTTTTTCCCAAATGGTAAGTTTCTCCTAATGACATTTTCTCAAAATACAACTACAAACATGCCTCTTTTTCTGATAACCATTCTGATGATCTTTTCTACAAAATGCAATTACATGCACATACACACACACGTAGATGCATACATATATATATATATATATATATATATATATATATCCAAATATTTCTGCTTTGATTCCAAAAGAAAATCATAGATTTCACTAAAAGACTTTTTCATGCATAATTGCCTTTGTGTCACATGTGTCTCACAGGGAGGAACTTTATTAATTTTCTTTTGGTTTCTATAAGTTATTCTCACTCAGGCTTTTAATACTGAGGGTCAAAATGACTTCTATTCACAGTCCTCAACACTTTGGTTTCTTTCCTTTTTTTCCTCAAGTACCATAAATGGGAATAGCACTTCATGCACACTGTTTGCTATTCTAATTGTGCCAGAATATTCTGACAAAAATCTAAAGATTTTATTCATTTGTTCATTTTATGTTTTGATTTTGTTTTTCTGCCTGGACTTGCTATGAACTTTACAATCTAGTCCTTCACTTGGTTTTGACCTGCAAAGCCCTTCTCCTCCCCCAAAAATTATAGTATTATTTGTCCTATAATGATAATAACATGTTAAAATAATAATAAATAAGTTAAAATATATTCTTTGTACCCCTTTCATGGTTTCTCATGGAATTAAGTCCAAAGTAAACAGACTCTTTTAATTATACACCTAGAGAAGTCTCTGCTATGAAATAACTAAAGGTGTCTTTCAACAATTAAAAAATGCCTTGCCAACTGATGATTTATGTTTTAAGTTTAAAATACATTAATATGCAGTTGGAATTAAGGAGAAAGGGATTCTAATATTTAAATAATTTTTTAAATTCCACTGTAATTTCTAGAATGGACTTTATGATGTTTAAACATAACTAATAATGTTTTCTTAGATGCTGCTTCCAACAAAGCAGCCTTATTAAAATCTTCCATATACATTTCTTAAAACTCTCTCTATATTAGCTTGACCTTTACTAACATGCTGTGATCTAATTGAGTCACCTGCAATTTATTTCAATTCCAACTCAATTTTGCTCCTTTTTTTCTGCATTCATCCCTTCTCTTACTCCTGACACCTTCCTTCTGGAAAAAAGTTCTTCCCCATTTCTATTGAAACAAATCCCTCCCTTCCTTTAAATGGCCTAAGCCTTTCAAGCTGGTCTCAGATCTTGTCAGATCCTGGTAGTGCAACTAGAATCAAGCTATTGTTCTTTTCTCAAGTTTTAAAATTCCCTCTATTAAGACATGACTTATGATAAGTAGGTAATCATTTGCATTTATCTTCTCAAATATTCTAGCTGTGTATAAAGTTGCTAATGGCAACTATTACTTAAGATTTACCCTCAGTACAAGGCTTTTCCTTGGGGCAGTTGTGATCCTGCACGGCAGGAGGACACAGCCCGGGTTAGCCTCCAATCTGCACAGTGGGGAGCTCGGCTTGGGGCCATAGAGCTTTTCCAGGGCCGATTTGCATCAGGCAGAGAGACACTGGGCAGAGTTTGTGGCGGTCTGCAGTCAGCTGCTAATACTCACAGTCCCTCAAGAGGCTCCGGCCTGGGGCGGTGACACTTTCACCACTTAGTCTCTAGCCAAGGGCAATCGATAATCCACTCAGCCCTACTAAGCAGGTTGATAGCTCCACCAGTGCTGAATCCACTTCCTGTTGGGGGAAGGGAAAACTCTCACACAGAGCACTCCCATACCTCAGAGGCGGAAATCGGTGACGGAAATCAGTTTACATCTCTCCCTATTCTGCAGAGGAAGCTGGTAACCCCCTTGCCTAGGAGACCTACCCTAAAGGCTTTAAAACATGAATAAAAAGATGAAAAGAACAATCGACAGCTTCTATGCAGAAAAGAGCAGGTCAGCAAACCTGAAGAGACCTCAAACAGCAAAAATGCATCAGTCTGTCCTCCTTTACATAATGCTCTCATAGAAGAGACCATTAAAAGTCTCAAAAGAGAGTTAGAAGATAAATGGGGAAAGGAAAGAGAAGCCTTACAAGAGAGCAACAACTTCCTGAAATAGGAATTGGAAAAGTTAAAAAATTCTCAGGAAGTGCAGGGAAACAAAATTGGTGAATTGGAAAAAATAAAGAACTCGCAAAGAAAGTAGGATCTGTGAATTGAAAAGAAAATAATTCACTAAAAAAAATTAGTGAAATGGAAAAAATTCCACAGACCAAAACAATACATTCAAAACTCAATTGACATATACAGAAAGAAGTAAAAAAAGCTATTGAAGAAAATAATGCTTTAAAAATTAGAACTGAACAAATTGAAACTAATGATTCATTGAGACAGCAAGAATCAGTCAAGCAAAAACAAAAAAATGACAAACTGGAAAAAACCACGAATTATCTACTTGCAAAAACAACAGACTTGGAAAAAAATCTAGGAGAGATAATCTGAGGATTATTGGACTTTCTGAAAACTATGATGAAAAAAAGAGCCTAGATACTATTTTACAAGAAATCATCAAAGAGAACTGCCCAGATGTAATAGAATCAGAAGGTAAAATAGGCATTGAAAGAATTCATCGAACACCTTCTGAAAGAAACCCTAAAATAAAAACCCCAAGAAATATTGTGGCAAAATTTCAGAACTATCAGATTAAGGAAAAAATTTTACAAGCAGCAAAAAAAAAACCATTTAAATACCGAGGTGCCACAATAAGGATCACCCAAGATCTGGCTGCCTCTACATTAAAGGAAAGAAGGGCCTGGAATATGATATTCCAAAAGGCACAAGAACTTGGGATGCAGCCAAGAATAAACTACCCAGCTAAGCTGAGCATTTTCTTCCAGGGAAGAAGATGGACATTTAATGAAACAAATGAATTCCATTTGTTTCTGAAGAAAAAACCAGAACTAAACAAAAATTTGATCTCCAAGAATAGAACTCAAGATATGCAGAAAAGGTAAAATAACTCTTGAGAATTGTATTTCTGTTGTGGATATACAAAAGAATACATGTATAATTTGATTGTACTGATATAACATAAAAAGGGAAGTAGATATGGAAAAGGGATGATGGCAGAATAAGGTGGGAAGGAGGGATAAAAGAGGGAAACCACATCCCACAAAGAGGCTAAGGAAACTTATCATATCTGAGGGAATTTAGAGAGGGAGGAACATTGTGTGAATCTTACTCTCATCAGAGTTGGCTCAAAGAAAAATAATTGACATTTGTTTTAGAGAAAATTCTCTCTGCCTCATTAAAAACGGGGAGAGGAAAAGGAAAAGAAAAGAGTAATAAGGGAAGGAAGGGGAAAGACTCAAAGGGGGAGGGAGGGATTATAAAGAGGATAAGTATCGTGATACAAGAGGGGTACATAAGTTTAAAAGGGGAAAGAGGGTTGGGGAGGCAAGAATAAGTAAAACACAATCTGGGGTTATTAGATGGCAGGAAATACAGATTTAGTAATTCTAACCGTAAATGTAAATGGATGAACTCCCCATAAAGAGGAGGCAGATAGCAGACTGGATCAAAAGTCAGAACCCTACAATATGTTGTTTACAAGAAACACATTTAAAGCAGGGGATGCATATAGAGTAAAAGTAAAAGGCTGGAGCAAAATCTATTATGCTTCAGGTGAAGTCAAAAAAAGGGTAGCCATCCTTATCTCAGATCAAGCAAAAGTAAAAATTGATCTAATTAAAAGAGATAAGGAAGGTAACTACATCCTGCTAAAGGGTAGCATAAACAACGAAGCAATATCAATATTAAACATATATGCACCAAGTGGTATGGCACTCAGCTTCCTAAAGGAGAAGTTAAGAGAGTTGCAAGAAGAAATAGACAACAAAACTGTAATAGTAGGAGATCTCAACCTTGCACTCTCAGAATTAGACAAATCAAACCACAAAACAAATAAGAAAGAAATTAAAGAAGTAAATATAATATTAGAAAAATTAGGTATGTTGGATCTTTGGAGAAAATTGAATGGAGATAGAAGGGAATATACTTTCTTCTCAGCAGTTCATGGAACCTATTCAAAAATTGACCATATATTAGGACATAAAGACCTCAAATTAAATGCAAGAAAGCAGAAATAGTAAATGCTTTCTTTTCAGATCATGATGCAATAAAACTACATTCAACAAAAAGTTAGGGGAAATAGACCAAAAGTAATGGAAACTAAACAATCTCATCTTAAAGAATGATTGGGTGAAGCAGCAAATTAGAGATACAATTAATAATTTCACTCAAGATAATGACAATGATGAGACATCATACCAAAATTTGTGGGATGCAGCCAAAGCGGTAATAAGAGGGAATTTTATATCCTTAGAGGCTTACTTGAATAAAACAGAGAAAGAAAAGATTAATGAATTGGGCTTGCAACTAAAAAACTAAAAAGACCAAATTAAAAACCCCAATCAAATACTAAATTGGAAATTTAAAATTAAAAGGAGAAATTAAAAATATTGAAAGTAAAAAAACTATTGAACTAATTAATAAAACTAAGAGTTGGTTCTATGAAAAGCCAATAAAATAGATAAGCCTTTGGTAAATCTGATTAGAAAAAGGAGGGAGGAAAATGAAATTAGTAGTCTTAAAAATGAAAAGGAAGAACTTTCCACCAAAGAAGAGGAAATTAGAGAAATAATAAGGAGTTATTTTGCTCAACTTTATGCCAATAAATTTGATAACCTAAGTGAAATGGATGACTACCTCCAAAAATACAGACTTCCCAGACTAACAGAGGAAGAAGTAAATTGTTTGAATAGTCCCATTTCAGAAAAAGAAATAGAACAGGCAATTAAACAACTCCCTAAGAAAAATCCCCAGGACCAGATGGATTTACATGTGAATTTTACCAAACATTTAAAGAACAATTGGCCCCAATGCTATATAAATTATTTGATAAAATAGGGAATGAAGGAGTCCTACCAAATTCCTTCTATGACACAGACATGGTACTGATACCTAAACCAGGTAGGCTGAAAACAGAGAAAGAAAATTATAGACCAATCTCCCTAATGAATATTGATGCTAAAATCTTAAATAAGATATTAGCAAAAAGACTACAGAAAATCATCTCCAAGATAATACACTATGATCAAGTAGGATTTATACCAGGAATGCAGGGCTGGTTCAATATTAGGAAAACTATCAATATAATTGGCCATGTTAATAACCAAATTAACAAAAATCATATGATCATCTCAATAGATGCAGAAAAAGCATTTGATAAAATCCAACATCCATTCCTATTAAAAACACTTGAGAGTATAGGAATAAATGGACTTTTCCTTAAAATAATCAGCAGCATCTATTTAAAACCATCAGTAAGCATCATATGTAATGGAGACAAACTGCAACCATTCCCAATAAGATCTGCAGTGAAACAAGGTTGCCCACTATCACCGTTACTATTTAATATTGTATTAGAAACGCTAGCTATAGCAATAAGAGCTGAGAAAGAGATTAAAGGAATAAGAATAGGCAATGAGGAAGCCAAATTATCACTCTTTGCCGATGACATGATGGTATACTTAGAGAACCCCAGAGATTCTGCTAAAAAGTTATTAGAAATAATCCACAACTTTAGCAAACTTGCTGGTTATAAAATAAACCCACATAAGTCATCAGCATTCTTATATATCACTAACAAAATCCAACAGTCAGAGTTACAAAGAGAAATTCCATTTAAAGTAACTACTGATAATATAAAATATTTAGGAATCTATCTGCCAAGGGAAAATCAGAAACTTTATGAGCAAAATTACAGACCACTTTTCACACAAATTAAGTCTGTTCTAACCAATTGGAAAAATATTAAATGCTCTTGGATAGGGCGAGCAAATATAATAAAGATGACAATATTACCTAAACTAATCTATTTATTTAGCGCTATACCAATCAGACTCCCAAAAACTATTTTAATGACCTAGAAAAATAACAACAAAGTTCATATGGAAAAAAAAGGTCAAGAATTTCAAGGAATTAATGAAAAAAATCAAATGATGGTGGCTTAGCTGTACCAGATCTAAAACTATATTATAGAGCAGCAGTTACCAAAACTATTTGGTATTGGCTAAGGAATAGATTAGTTGATCAGTGGAATAGATTAGGTTCAAGGATAAAACAGTCAACAAATATAGCAACCTAGTCTTTGACAAACCCAAAGATCCCAGCTTTGGGATAAGAACTTACTGTTTGATAAAATTGCTGGGAAAATTGGAAACTAATATGGCAGAAACTAGGCATTGATCCATACTTAACGCCGTACACCAAGATAAGGTCAAAATGGGTTCATGACCTAGGCATAAAGAATGAAATTATTAATAAATTAGAGGAACATAGGATAGTTTACCTCTCAGACCTGTGGAAGGGGAAGGTCTTTATGACCAAAGCAGAACTAGAGATCATTACTGATCACAAAATAGAAAATTTCGATTATACCAAACTGAAAAGCTTTTGTACAAACAAAACTAATGCAGACAAGATTAGAAGGGAAGCAATAAACTGGGAAAATATTTTACAGTCAAAGGTTCTGATAAAGGCCTCATTTCCAAAATATATAGAGAATTAACTCTAATTTATAAAAATCAGCCATTCTCCAATTGAAAATGGTCAAAGGATATGAACAGACAATTCTCAGATGAAGAAATTGAAACTATTTCTAGTCATATGAAAAGATGCTCCAAGTCATTACTAATCAGAGAAATGCAAATTAAGACAACTCTAAGATACTCACTACACACCTGTCAGATTGGCTAAGATGACAGGAAAAAATAATGATGATTGTTGGAGGGGATGTGGGAAAACTGGGACATTGATTCATTGTTGGTGGAGTTGTGAATGAATCCAATCATTTTGGAGAGTAGTTTGGAATTATGCTCAAAAAGTTATCAAACTGTGCAAACCCTTTGATCCAGCAATGTTACTACTGGGATTATATCCCAAAGAGATTATAAAGAAGGGAAAGAGACCTGTATGTGCACGAATGTTTGTGGCAGCCCTTTTTGTAGTGGCTAGAAACTGGAAACTGAATGGATGTCCATCAGTTGGAGAATGGCTGAATAAATTGTGGTATATGAAAATTATGGAGTATTACTGTTCTGTAAGAAATGACCAACAGGATGATTTCAGAAAGGCCTGGAGAGACTTACACGAACTGATGCTGAGTGAAATGAGCAGGACCAGGAGATCATTATATACTTCAACAACAATACTAGATGATGACCAGTTCTGATGGATCAGGCCATCCTCAGCAACGAGATCAACTAAATCATTTCTAATGGAGCAGTAATGAACTGAACTAGCTATACCCAGAAAAAGAACTCTGGGAGATGACTAAAAACCATTACATTGAATTCCCAATCCCTATATTTATGCACACCTGCATCTTTGATTTCCTTCACAAGCTAATTGTACAATAATTCAGAGTCTGATTCTTTTTGTACAGCAAAATAATGTTTTGGTCATGTATACTTATTGTGTATCTAAGTTATATTTTAATATATTTAACATCTACTGGTCATCCTGCCATTTAGGGAGGGGTGGTGGGGTAAGAGGTGAAAATTGGAACAAGAGGTTTGGCAATTGTTAATGCTGTAAAGTTACCATGTATATATCTTGTAAATAAAAGGCTATTAAATAAAAAAAAAAAAAGATTTACAAAGAATTTATATTGAAGAAAATAATTCACAGAATTTTTGCTTAAGAATCTCAAGATTTTCTGAGATGTATTGAACAGATGAAATTTCCTATAATGACAACAGCAATATGTAATGTACATACATTGAAGAGTCAGAGATGACTAAAATAACTGAAGAACAACAAAATGAATATCTACCATCTATCTTTCTCTCTGTCACATGTATATTATTATTTCAATCAAAATTTACATTATGCCATTTAATTAAACAATCTTGTGAACATTAACAATTAATCCAGAGGTCTTTTTTAGAGAGTTTTCTTCATATATGTAATTAAATTGTATGTGTGTGATCATTTCACAGATATAAGAACTCAGGTCCATTAAAGTTTTCAAGTACTTGAGTAGCCTTTTTTGTTAGTATCTGCTGTATTGCTGTAGGGTAAAGGTTTACCAGGATTTTGTGGTTGTTGTTTAGCCATTATTCAGTCATTTATGAGTCTCTGTGATCTTTTAGGGTATTTTCTTGGTGAAGACATTGAAGTGTTTTTCCATTTTCCTTTCAGCTCATTTCACAGATGAAGAAACTGAAGCAAACAAGGTCTAGTGACTAACTCAGGATAACAGAGATAGTTAAGTGTCTGAGGAAGAGGGGTCTCCATGATTTCAAGCAGCACTCTATCCACCATTCCATGCAATTACCTTTTTTAAAATTTGTTTGTTTGTTTTAACATGTTGCTTTATGAATCATATTGGAAGGGAAAAAAATCAGAGCAAAAGAGAAAAACAAGGGGAGAGATTTAAAAAAAACAGAAAAAGAAATGAACATAGCATGTACATTCAATTTCCTTAGTTTTTTTCCTGGATGCAGATGGCATTTTCTGTCCAATCTATTGGGATTGCTTTGAATCACTGAACCACTAAGAAGAACCAAATATTTTATAGTTGATCATTGCACATTCTTGCTGTTATTGTGTACAATTTATTCCTAGTTCTGCTGTTTTGCTCAACATCAGTTAATCTAAATCTACTCAGTCCTTTCTAAAATCAGCTTGTTCATCATTTTTATAGAACAATAATAATCCATTATCTTCATATATCACAACTTGTTCAATCATTCCCCAGTTTATGGGCATACAGTCCTTTTCCAGTTCTTTGCTATCACAAAAGAACTGCTACAAATATTTTTGCACACGTGGGTCCTTTTCCCTCCTTTAAGATTTCCTTGGGATATAGACTCAGTAATGTCACTGCTGGGTCAAAGATTATGCACAAGTTTGATAGCCCTTTGAGTATAATTTGAGATTGTTCTCTAGAATGGTTGGATCATTTCACAACTTCACTAACAATCGTATAATTGCCTTTTACCACTATATGCTATATTATATAGGAGCAGCTAGATGCTGTAGTGAATAGATTGCTGGGCCTGAAGTCAGGAGGCCTCCTCTTCCTGAGGTCAAATTGACTTCAGACACTTTCTATGTGACCCTGTACAAGTTATTTAGCCCTGTTTGCCTCAGTTTTCTCATATGCAAAATGAACTTTAGAAGAAATGGCAAACCACTCTAACATCTTTGCAGAATATCTTCAAATGGTGTCACAAACAATCAGATACAACTAAAGCAATTGAATAATAACAAATGTACTACATGCATATAATTAGATAGAAACAAAAATGTCAAAAGAGTTTTCTATGGAAGTTTGACTCAGAGAAATGACTTTCTGTTTGAAAAAGTGAGTCAAGATTTCTCTAATTCACAGAATATATAACTCTCTTTTCAAATGTGAAGGTCATGCCTAGAGAGCACATAAATTCACAGAGGAATACAAACTCATTCTATACTCCTTCAGTTTTCAGATGTTCTGGAAGAAGTTGAACATTTAAAAGGAAGAGGATGATGAATATAAATTTAGATCTAAATTTAAAAAAAATAAAAAATAATTTTACCAGTTCTGTAAATAAGTAATACACCTTCCTCATTCTGGATTCTCCAGAATGAATTGAGGAAATACTCTTTAACAGTAGGAATTAATAAGCATTTGCTATATTAAAAGGGTTGAGCTTTTTTGCTGACATGATGCATAATTTTTTAGGAAAAAATTCACAACTTTAAAAGTTGAGTTTCTCTATAACTTTACCTCCTTTGACTTCAAAGTCTTCTTTGGCAACTTCTGCACTAGAGTGTCTGGATGAACTGAGGGACTGAGTGTTTAAGCTCAACCACTTTATGAAAGGTTCAATAGAAGTCTAAAAAGAATTCATTTTCTTCTTTCTGAGATTTTTGTATGTATATTATATGTATAAGAACTTTTGTATTACATATAAAATTTCTCAGTCATATAAATATTTGGTGTTTGGTGTATTTGGTTTTGAGCTAGAAATTACTTCAAAATCAATGCATAATTTTAGCACTGTGTACTAATTAAATACACCATTTAGGTTTGCAGGTACAATTTCTTTATTTGGTTTATGGAGTGCTACTTCTTAAATTTTACATTAGTTGAGATCAAATTGTGAAAAGATTCCTGGATTTATAAGTTCCTCTGGTGTAGAAACATAGTTAATTCTTTCAGAATTTGGATAACTTTCTAAACAATGGCCACACAGAGAGTAGGAACTGCTATGATTAAACCCAGTTCCATATGAAACTCCTCACTCTTTCAGAAGAACTTAGATCTCATGAAAAATAAATCTACTTTATGGAATATAGATGCTTAGTTTCAATCAAGAAGAGCTTTCTATATGTAGAGGAACCTCCAACCAATAGATCAAAATATAGACTTATTTTTGTCTTTATTTGTTGTAAAAGTGCTAGGTAATTGAATATTGAAGAATGAAGAAACAATTACAGTTAAATCACAAGGCAAATTCATTCCAAAAACTTGCCAGCTCACAAAAATTTTAAATCTTACTTCAGTGCTGAAAGAATAGAAAATGAATTTTGTGATTATTATCTTATTTTTGAGATACAAAGGTAATTTGCTCAGTCAAATTGATTAACATTGTATTATTCACTTTTATGAACATTTGGGTTTCTCAGCACATAGGAATAATGTGTTTCTTCAGCATCAACAAAATTGTGTGTGTGTGTTTTAGTTTCTGTTAAATTGATTTTCTCAGTTAGACATTTGATCACAATTAATTCATCTTTTGTTAATGGCAAAATTAAAACTAGGAAGTGATTCTTTAATGTAAAATAACCACAGAAGCAAGTCTTCCTCCTCCTCCTCCACAGTTTCTCAAAATGGGTGGAAGTCTTATAAACCCTGAGAGACTCATAGGCAGCTTACATCTTTTCTATATATTCTATTTTTAATTATGGAGATTTTATTCTTCCATCAAATTTGTTTCTTTGCCTCTAACTTTAAGGGCAGTTTTTTAGGTTCCATAAATAGGTAGTCATATTTCTGTGTTATTTATAAATATGTTTTAAGCCCTGGGGATCCAAAAAAGAGTCACAAGACCATATTGTCCTTAAAGAGCTTACAATCAAATAAGAAAGCCAACAAGGAAGGAAACAAATACAGAACTAAGAAAGGTATATGCATGATACATAGGAAATAATGAATAGAGGAAAGTCATTAATTGTAAAGGGCTGAAACTCTTAAAAGGTGTGCTTCAATCAGACAACTGAGGACTCAAGGCTTATTGGCCAATGACTATTAGCATATGTTTGGAAAAATGGCTCTTCTCACCGTTCTGTGCTGGCTTGATATTTTGATGTATACAGATAATCATAGCAGGGATTAAAGGGTAGTGTGAGACAAGCCAGACTCACTTTGCAGGAGGACCAGGAGAAAGAAGGTCAGTAGAGAGCTTATGACAGTTCTGTCCATCTCCTTCACTTTTCCTCCCTAAAGACCAACTCTGGCTGATCCTGAGGTCTCCAGGGAGCTAGTCTGGAACTTACAATTAAGTAAGAAGTTTTGGGGAAAGTTTCTAACAGAAATTGGCAATTTAGTTAGGACCTAAAAGAAAACAGGGATTTCAATAGTCTGAATGGAGGCAGGAGAATATCCAGATAATAGGGGAAACCAGAAACGATATTTAGAACTAAGATATGGAGTGTCTTGTTTGTGAAATGATGAGGAAGCCAGCATCACTAGATTGAAAGACATGTTTGAAAGTAAGGTATGCAAGGACAGAAAAAAAAGACTTTTGTATTTGCTTTTGGGGGTAATAGAAAACTACTGGAAGTTATTTAAAAGGTGAGTAGTAGCATGGTTCTACCTGTGCTGTAGGAAAAAGAAATCACTTTAATAGCTGAATATTGGGGAATTCTCCCTACATTGGTGTAGGGAGAAATTTGAGACAGTCAGAAATTTGAGACAATAATCAAAATGAGAAGGGATAAGCATTTGGAAAAGGGAAATTCATATGTTAGTGGATAGAAAAGTATGTGTGAGAAATATATTGAATGTTGAACTTTCAACACATGATTTATCAGATATGTTCAGTAAGGATACAGGGAGAGTTGAGAATGACTCTGAATTTGCACACCTAGATGATAAAAGGATGATGGTGGCTTCAACAGAAATAATGATCGTTCACTTAGTTATTTTTTATTACTTGATTGAACCTTATCCTTAGACTGTTACACTTAATAGAGGTACAGGTTTCAAAAACCAATGTTACTTTATTGTTATGACTGAATTGAATGGTATAAAAATAGTTGGTCAGATATTCACTGAAAGTTCTAGTATCTGCCTTATTATTAAGTGCCATTGGAAGTATTCAATTCAATCCAGCCTATATCCACTTAATATCTCTTTTAGTATGTAATTTTGGCAAGCTTGAAGAATTCTTTAAGGAAAAGTTGCATGCTTATACAGATAAAAATTAATATTGATAGGCAAGATATAATTTCTCTCTGTCTCTGTCTCTGTATTCTTCTGTCTCCTGTTTACTTTCTCTGTCTCTGTCTTTCTCTTTCTCTCTCTTGTATATATCTATCAATATAATAACAGCAGGAAGAAACTTTATAGATCAACTTGTCCACACTCCTCATTTAAAACATGATGAAAATGAGACAGAACTAGAAGAATTGATTTATTTGAGATCACAATGCTATTCAGAATTATTCAGAGATCTTAGACCCTTTACAATATTAAGCCCACAATCCATTCCACTTTTGTACTGCATCCCCTACCAAAAGAATAATATGCAATATGTTTCTCTCCCTTCTTCAGAGTAATGATCATTACAATGGAATATATTTTAATAACATTTGGCATTTTCTTGCTTTGGGAAAAGAAACTTTGAGAATTATTATTATTATTATTATTATGGAGTCCTTAGGAGCAGAAGTTAAACAGGAGTATATACAGTATATACACACATGTTTATATTTGTGCTTTTCCAAAAGAAGATTGTCTTTCCCTGTCCTATATGTTTTCAAAATAAAGATTTCAGTATCCAAGAGACATGGTTCTAAGCATATTATTGATATTATACTTAATGACTTGGAACAGCAAATTTAATTAACCTCAATATTAAAAAGTGACTTTTCAGTAATAAAAATATAACTCACATTCCTTTCTGATTTTAAGTGTTATGAAACTTAGTACCTCTCCTACATTTTAGAACTATGCAAACTTAATCATCCATTGATTCTTCACAAAAGCTTCACAAAAGAACACTGAAAGGGAGTTTAAAATGCTTCTATTTCCTTCACTTGATCATTGGATCCTCAGAAGATTTAGAATTGTAAAAGACTGGGTAGACTATCTAATTCAGTAATTATCAATTTACATATGATAAAAACTGGGGTGCAGATGGGGCAAAATTACTTGTCTATGGTCACAGAAATATTCAACAGAGAAATTATTTGTTATTAAAATACTGAAAGATTTTTAAAACCTAATAAATGAAGTAACCTTAGAAAACTGATGATGAAAATAGCTGGATTTTGATAAAGGAGTGCAATTATGTATGCTTACTGAAACATGCTTTTGAATTTTATTTAATATATTGTCTTATTTTGTTTAACTTGATAGTGTGTGTGTGTGAAATAGAGAGACAGAGAGAAAATGACAGAGAGACAGAGACAGACAGAAGAAAGAGATTCAGAAAGACAGAGACAGAGAAAAAGACACTGTAATGTTCTTCTCTAAAATATAATGTTCTCTGGAAGCAGGTTTCTTGGGGGACTTCTGGAGGCAGTCTTAGTTTCAATTCAGAATAATAATCACCTCAAATTCAGCCGGGAGTTAAAGTCCAAATCCTTTAATTTCTCTTTCCTTCACTTAGGGCCTAGCTACCTTTTCTGGAGGTCTTCTGAATCTTGTTTTCAGTGTTCTCCACAGGAAAGCCTGCCACCCTTTCTCTGTGTTCCTCAGTTCTGCCCAACTGCCGCCTCTGACTTGTGAATCTCCCCAAGTGCACCCTGATTGAGGCTCCTAGCTTATATATGCTCTCTTAAAGGTGTGAACTCTAATAAGTACTAAGTACATCTAGAGAACTGTTAAGCACCCTGCTAAACAACCATTGTCTCTATCAATTCTACTGACTTAGCACCTTGTAAGAATTCTAACAAGACATGCAGAGATAGAGAGACAGAAAGAGACAGAAATAGAGAAAGGGGACATTTGAAAAGGGGCATAGTAGAGTGCAGGCACTAGGAAATGACAATGATGCTGAAAAAAGTACATCAATAAAATATTACTTTAAAAATAAATTTCTGTACTAGAAACACATGTTCCCATAGCAAATGTAAATGCAGTTCTGAAATCTGTGATATTGCAATGATATTTCCTCATTTTAAGACTCTGTTGTATCACAGTTTAAAAAAAGCAAATGGACTTAATTGCATGTTCAAAGTCTACAGAAGAAAGGAGGAAGATGGAATTTTTGAATCATTTTATTTGCCTACATGGCAGATTTACTTTAAATGCTAAAGAGCAAAGCAAAAAAGAGGCATCTAAAATAAAATCACAACTTTTAAGTTTAGAAAGCTACCTGAAGATATGGACAAATGTGATTATATATTTTCATATACACTCTTGGCAAGCTCATTGATAATCTGACATAAAGCAATGAAACTCACTTATCTGTAGGAAAAATAGGCTTGGAAAACTTACTCTAACAGCCACTGACTTCTGTTTTCCTTTTGCTTTATGACCAAATTCTAATTTGGACTCTTAAAAATGATGGAATATTTCACCTTAAGCAATCCCAACTGTAGCAGACAGAGGAGATTTGTTATGACTTCTTGGTTAACCATGGCATCCATTTTCTTCATGTCTTGAACACAGATAATTTCTACTCTGTTCCCTGTATACCTTTCATTTCTCAAGGTAATGGATTTCTGTTTTCCAACCTGAATTTTCTTTAATTTTGCTTTTTTCTTTTCGATGATTTTTTCCCAAGGCATAACTAAATTAATCAAGAAAAATGCATACCTTTATATCTACATAAATCTTTATATTGAGAGAGTTGGAGGGAGAAACTCATGAAAGGAAAGAGATAGATAGATGGAAATAGAGAGGGAAGTAAGAGAAAGACAAAAATAGCGACTAACTGATTTTCAAGAAACTAATAATATCAAAGGAACAAGTTTAAAAAAATCAACTCAAACTATATTAATACCAAAAAAGTAGTCCAGATAACATCAATAACTACTATCCCATAGGTCTACTTTCTCATCTTTTAAAAATGTCTATAAAATAATGTAAGAATAATTTATATACACATGGAGGGAATTTATGATGAGGTTATCATCATGTTAAATGTGTGATTCTTGAGAATAGAGAATATTATAGCTTTTATTTTTATCCTTAATATTTATCACTGTCTGGTACATAGTAAAGTGTTTAATAATAGGTTGTTAACTTAATTATTGAATATAATATTTACTAAGCATATATATCTTATGTACTTTGAACCTTTTAAAGTTTATAATTGTGTTACTAACCCTAGTTTTTACAAAAATGAAAACTGAGGTCAGTGGCTAACACATTATCATATGAGGACATATTGAAGGGAAGAATAAATCTAAAATTCAGACCTTCTGACTCCAAATTCAATGAATTGCCCCCCAACACCACTCCCATACATATTATTGAATGATACATTGCATGCAGTTCTACTGAAACACTATTCTAACAATCACTGTTCTAAAGAAAATAAGTGAGATAAAGGGAAAATGATACAAAAAGTCAAGAAATTAGTAGTGGTAGTAGTAATAGTAATACTACTAGTAGTAATGAGTTTACAGTAATGATACTGTTACGCTCACTACTTCTATCTTCATTTTGCCTCTAATTGTACTTGTATTATGACTGAAAAGGTGTCATTTGTTTGGAAAAACTGCCAAAGTTACTTCTCCACAAGGGATTCAATAATAACAATGATGATAGTAACTGACATTTATTTTAAGGTTTACATATTGCTTATAAAATACTATTTTAGGGCAGAAAGAAGCTGGAAAATTTCCTGAAACACTCCCTCCCCCTTGTTTCTCTCATAAGCAATAATAAATTCATCCTCTTTAAGAATTCTGGAGTGAGAAAACTCATAAAAAGATATAATGAATTATTTTTCAGCCCAAGATAAATTACAAGGATTTTAGGAAAGATGTCTTAATTGGGTAAAAGTGGAGGTGATCCCAGCACAGGTGGTATCCAGAAAGTCAATTGAAGTCTATAGTCACAGAATAGGAAAGCAACCAAGGCACTACAGAACTGTTTCTGCAAGACAGTGGCTGTAAATCAGACATGAGACCTCCATCTCCAGTGAAGCAGGCAAACTACCAGCCCTGAAACTAAAGGCAAAACAGATACAACTAGGCTGAGTCACCCAGGAACAATAGGCAAACTACTAGTACCAGAGTACATAGCTCAGAAAGTTAGTGACCAGGCCCATATCCCTCAGTGCAAAAACCTTAGCACAGTGTCCTCTATACATTGGAGAAGAGCTCAATTTCTGAAAATTTGCAAAAAGTCAAATAAACAAATAAACAACAAAAACAAACAACAACAACAAAACAAACAAATCCTGATCACAAAAAAGCTACAGCAAAGATCTAAACACAAACTCAGGTAAGGACAACTGTGTCCAAAAGTCTGTATATGAAGTTTTAAAGGGAATATGAATTGGTACAAGGCAAAAAAGTCATCTTGGAAGAGCTGAAAAAGGATTTTTAAAATCAAGTAAGAAAGGTAGGAGAAAAATTGGGAAAAGAAATGATAGTTATGCAGAATGATAATTTTTTTAAAAAGAGCAAACAGTTTGGATGAGGAAGCACAATTGACTAAAGGAAATAGTTTCTTAAAAAAATAAGTGGCCAAATGGGAAGAAAATTATTCCACTGAATAAAATTATTGCTTAAAAATTAGAATTAGTTAAATGAAAGCTAATGATTGTGAGATATCAAGAATCAGTAAAATCAAAATAAAAAATAAGAAAATGTAAAATATTTCTTTTTCTTTTGCTATTATTATTTTTATTTAAATAGGTCATTTTGTTCTTTTCTTTGAGACCTAGAACACATTTTTCCTGCCTAAAAAGTATTTTATTTTTTCTTTTTTTTAACCACATAAAAAGGGTTATTTGTAAAAATGGATTTTTAACAATAATAATAATATGTCTATAATTTTTAGGTTAGCAAAAAGCTTTTACAAATATTATTTCAATTAATCCTCACAATAATCCTAGAGGATACTTGCTTTTTTGTTATAACTTTTTATTGACAGAACATATGTATGGGTAATTTTTTACATTATCCCTTGCACTCACTTATGTTCTGACTTTTTCCTTCCTTCCCTCTATCCCCTTCCCTAGATGGCAGGCATTCTTATACATGTTAAATATGTTATAGTATATCCTAGATACAATATGTGTGCAGAACCTTACAGTTCTCTGTTTGCACAAGAAGAATTGGATTCAGAAGGTAAATATAACCTGGGAAGAAAAACAAAAAATGCAAAAGTTCACACTCATTTCCCCATTTTCCTTCTCTGGGTGTAGCTGATTCTGTCCATCATTGATCAATTGGAACTGAATTAGATCTTCTCTTTGTCTAAGATATCCACTTCCATCAGAATACATCCTCATACAGTATTGTTGTTGAAGTATATAATGGTCTCCTGGTTCTGCTCATTTCACTCAGCATCAGTTCATATAAGTCTTTCCAAGCCTCTCTGTATTCATCCTGCTGGTCATTTCTTACAGAACAATAATACTTCATAACATTCATATACCTCAATTTACCCAACTATTCTCCAATTGATGGACATCCATTCATTTTCCAATTTCTAGGCACTACAAACAGGGTTGCCACAAACATTTTGGCACATACAGGTCCCTTTCCCTTCTTTAGTATCTCTTTGGGATATAAGCTTAATAGTAACATTGCTGGATCAAAGGGTATGCACAATTTGATAACTTTTGGGGCATAATTCCAGATTGCTCTCCAGAATGGATGGATTCGTTCACAACTCCATTAACAGTGCATCAGTGTCCCACTTTTCCAGCATCACCTCCAACATTCATCATTATTTTGTCCTGTCATCTTAGGCAATCTGACAGGTGTGTAGTGATATCTCAGAGTTGTCTTAATTTGTATTTCTCTGATCAATAGTGATTTGGAACACTCTTTCTTATGGGTAGAAATAGTGTTTCAATTTCTTCATCTGAAAATTGTCTGTTCATATCTTTTGACCATTTATCAATTGGAAAATGGCTTGATTTCTTATAAATTAGAGTCAATTCTCTATATATTTTGGAAATAAAGCCTTTATCAGAACCTTTAACTGTAAAAAATGTTTTCCCAGTTTGTTGCTTCCCTTCTAATCTTGTTTGCATTAGTTTTGTTTGTACATAGGCTTATTAATTTGATACATCAAAATTTTCTATTTTGTGATCAATAATGATCTCAGGTTCTTCTTTGGTCACAAATTCCTTCCTCCTCCGCGAGTCTGAGAGGTAAACTATCCTATGTTCCTCTAATTTATTTGTAATCTCATTTTTTATACCTAAATCATGGAACTATTTTGATCTTATCTTGGTGTACAGTGTTAAGTGTGAATCCATGCCTAATTTCTCCCATACTAATTTCCAGTTTTCCCAGCAGTTTTTATCAAATCATAAATTCTTGTCCCAAAAGTTGGGATCTTTGGGTTTGTCAAACACTAGATTGCTATAGTTATTGACTATTTTGTCCTGTGAACCTAACCTATTCTAGTGATCAACTAGTCTATTTCTTAGCCAACCAAAAAATGATTTTGGTAATTGCTGCTTTATAATATAATTTTAGAACTAGTGCAGCTAGGCCACCTTCATTTGATTTTTTTTCATTAATTCCCTTGAAATTCATTGATCTTCTCTTTCTATATTTTAATCAAGTAAGACTCTAAAGATATAAAATTTCCCCTTATTACCACTTTGGCTACATCCCACACATTTTGGTATGATGTCTCATCATTGTCATTTTCTTGGGTGAAATTATTAATTTTGTCTATAATTTGATGTTTCACCAGTCCTTATTTAAGATGAGATTATTTAGTTTCCAATTACCTTTTGGTCTATTTACCCCTAACTTTTTGTTGAATATAGTTTTTATTGCATCGTGATCTGAAAAGAAGTATTTAATATTTCTGCCTTCCTGAATTTAATTTTATGTTCTTTATGTCCTAATATATGAACTGCCGAGAAGAATGTATACTCCTTTCTGTCTCTATTCAGTTTTCACCAAAGATCTATCATACTTAATTTTTCTAATATTCTATTTACCTCTTTAATTTCTTTCTTATTTGTTTTGTGGTTTCATTTGTCTAATTCTGAGAGTGCAAGGTTGAGATCTCCCACTATAATAGTTTTTCTGTCTTATTTCTTCTTGCAACTCTCTAAACTTCTCCTTTAGGAAGTTAGATGCTATACCACTTGGTGCATATATGTTTAATATTGACACTGCTTCATTGTCTATGCTACCCTTTACCAAGATATAGTTTCCTTCCTTATCTCTTTTAATTACAACAATCTTTGCTTTTGCTTGATCTGAGCTAAGGACGGCTACCCCTGCTTTTTTGACTTCACCTGAAGCATAATAGATTCACTCCAGCCTTTTACCTTTACTCTGTTTGTACCTCCTTGCTTTAAATGTGTTTCCAGCAACAACATACTGTAGGGTTCTGGCTTTTGATCCAGTCTGTTATCCACCTTTGCTTTATGGGAGAGTTCATCCCATTCAAATTTACAGTTAAAATGACTAATTCTGTATTTCCTGCCATCTGATTATCTCCAGATTATGCTTTTCTTTTTCTTTTTCTTATGCTCCCTTTTCCTCCCTTCCCCAGTATTAAACTTATGGGCACCACTTGCCTCATGCAGCTCTCCCTCTTTAGAATCCCTCCCATTCCTTTTGGATCCCTTCCTTTTTCTTGTACCTTTCCCTCATTACTCTTTTCCTTTTCCCTTTTCCTTTTAATGAGGTGAGAGAAATTTCTCTGTAAACCAAATATGTCTAATATTTTCTCTTTGAGTCAAATCTGATGACAATAAGATTCACACAATGATCCTCCCCCTCTCTAAAGTCCCTCAGATATGATAGGTTTCCTTTGCTTCTTCTTGGAATGTAGTTTCCCTCTTTTATCTCCCCCTTTCCCTTTTTCTGATAATATCCCCTTTCCATTTCTACTTCCCTTTTTTATGTTATATCAGTAAAATCAAGTTATATATGTACTCTTTATGAATATCCCTAACAGAAATACAGTTCTCAAGAGTTCTTTTCATCTTTTTCTGCTTCTCTTGAGTCCTAAGGTTGGAAGTCTGAATTTTTGATTAGTTCTGTTTTTTTTTTTTCCTTAGAAACAAATGGAATTAATCTGTTTCATTAAATGTTCATTGTCTTCCCTGGAAGAAAATGCTCAGCTTAGCTGAGTAGTGTATTGTTTTCAGAATTCCAAGTTTTTTTGCCTTTCAGAATATCAAATTCCAGGCCCTTTGATCCTTTAATGTGGAAGCAGCTAGATCTTGAGTGATTTTTATTTTGGCTCCTCTGTATTTGAATTGTTCTGGCTCCTTGTAATATTTTTTCCTTAATCTGATATTATTAGTCTGAAATTTAGTCACAATATTCCTTGGAGTTTTTATTTTAGGGTCTTTTTCAGAAGGTGTTTGATCAATTCTTTCAATTCTCTCTCTCTCTCTCTCTCTCTCTCTCTCTCTCTCTCTCTATATATATATATATATATATACACACACACATATACATACATATATACACATACATATACATACATACAAATATACATACACACACACACACACACACACACATATATATATATATATATATATATATATATACATACATATATATACACACACACATACAATTAGGAATAATTACTTGAGTCTGGTGACATAGATGGACATATGTCTGGACCTTTAGGCTCTCACACCTTATAACCTTTAAAGCACATTTTCATCCATTTTATTTATGTCAGCTTTAGTTTCCTTGAGGGCAAGTTACCTTGTAATGGTCTGAAACTGAACAGATGCACTGAGGTTCAGACAAGCAAGCAGTTAAGGCTAATTACCAATTGGACAATACTCTATTAGCATTTGCTTGGAAAATGGCCCACCCCACCATCCTGTGAGGACTTGATCTGTTAAGGTATAGAGAGATGAGGAAGAGGGATAAAAGGGTGGAATAAGAAAGCCACAGTGACTCCTGGCCAGATTTGTGTTGCCATTTCTCTCAAGTCTACAAAAAATAAAGATCAAGGACTTTTACTTATTGTGACTTGGGCTGATACTGGGTGCTAATGCAGTCATCACATTTGGCTCCTGAATGTGGGATCAATGACCCTACTTTCACTGAAGAAATCTCCGGTGACCAGGAAATTGAGTCAGTATTTTAATAGACAAACAAGGAACTTACTTTGTTAAGAGCTGAAATGGGGCAGATATTGGGAAAAGATTCTCCCCCAATCCCAGCCCCACCCCCGACCCCAACCCCACCCCAAAGGAGATCTGCAGGAAGCATACTCAGACTGATAAAGAGACAGGGTTTTTTATGACTTGGGAGCAGATTAATGGATTCCTGGCTACATTAGAATGTATGTTATTACATTACATGGATGATATATTGGGATGTGCACCTGAGGAACAAATGTTAGAAGCATGTCTACAGAAGACCATAGAAACGCTAAAGAACTACAAATTGCATATAGCTCCAGAAAAAATTCAAAGACATGCTCCTTTTCAATATTTAGGATATGAAGTATACCTTCAGGTGCTTACAGTACAAAAACTGTCCTTAAGAACAGAGAAGCTAAACACCTTAAATGACTTTCAGAAATTGATAGAAGATATCCAATGGATGCATCCAGTGTTAGGCTTGACTACCTATCAATTGCAACCATGATATGACATTTTAAGGGGAGACAGTGCTTTAAACTTACCACGTTGGCTTACAAAAGAAGCTCCAAAGGCTTTGAGAGAATTTGAACTGGCTTTATCCTATGTTGTTGAAAGAGTCACACAAAAATCCTTGGAAATATCAGTTTTTGCTACACAAGAGGCACTCTCAGCAGTCCTTCATCAAGGAGAAAGTATGATAGAGTGGGTGAACCTCCCAGCATAACCAGAACAAAGCCTTATTCCTTACCCAGGGCTTGTGGCTAGAATTTTATTAAAGGCCATTAAGCAAGCAGTACAATTATCTGGGATAAGATCTGACAAGATATACAGCTTTTATACCAATGCATACATTAATAAATGGTAGGAAACTATCCCAGAGGGGCAAATTTTATCAACGACAGCTCCAAATTTTACACACTGGTCTCCATTAAAGATAACCTGGATATCACATAATTGGGAATAGATTTTTGAATTAAATGTTTCTAAAGTTCCTCTTAAAGGACCAACTATCTTTAAAATGCATCCAAACATAATATTTGTGCTGTATATCTCGTAATTTAACTATAAAGAGAATAGTCAGAACTCCTTTTCAGTCCACTCAGCAGAATGAATTATATGCAATCATTCTAGCTCTTACTTATTATCCAGGAAATATAAATATACTATCTGATTCATCCTATTCAATAGGTGTGGTACAAAGAACTGCCAAAGCCCAAATAAAATTTGTACCCTCTAATATATATCAGCTCTTTAAGGAATTTCAAGAGCAAGTGAGAAATCATCCAGGTAAGATTTATATCTTGCACGTCCACTCTCACAGTGGACTTCCAGGTCCTATTTTTGATGGTAATTCAAAGGCAGATAGCCTTCTAACTATGTTGGCTAATACTCCTTTATTTCAAGCAGCCCAAGAATCTCATTTTAAATATGATCAGGCTGCTCGAGCTTTATGTTTGCAATTTGGAATAACAAGAGAGGAAACTAGGAGCATAGTAAAAGCCTGTACAGCTTGCCTTCCTTTCTATGCTCCTACATTGCCTCCAGGGAAGAGCCCTTGGGGTTTGAGACTCAAGGAAATTTGGCAAATGGATGTGACCCATTATAAATCTTTTGGTCGCCTATCTTTTATCCGTGTTGTGGGAAACACCTTTCAGGATTCACTTTTGCAATACCAACAGCAAAAGAGACAGCCTGAGTGGTCACTGAATTCCTTATCCAAGCATTTGCAATTATGAGTGTACCACAAGCAATAAAAACAGATAATGGACCTGCATATAGTTCTAAACATTTTGCACACTTTTGTGCATAGTATAAGATTTTACACACCACTGGCATACCTTTTAATCCTCAAGGACAGGCAATAGTAGAGAGGAGAAACAGAAACATTAAGACACTATTCCAAAAACAAAAGAAAGGGAGAGCCACAGGTAACCCTGGAGAACTTCTAAATATAGCCCTTTATACTATTAACTTCTTGATTTTTGACAAAGATGCACTGGCTCCAGTAGACAGGGCAGTGTCCAGTACGAGCAACTCCACTGTCTTTAGATAATTGCCAGGTGATGTGGAGAGACCCAGAAAGTGGTGAATGGAAGGGACCAGATAGGTTAACCCCTTGGGGGAGAGGGTTTGCTTGTATCTCTACAGGTGGAGAAGGAATCAGATAGGTACCAATGAGCAGTATTTGCTTTGTCCATCAGAGAGAGGCAGAGCAGACCCTTGAAATGAAGGAGAAGACTCAAGAAACATTGGGTGCTTCCATCGCTGACCATGCCCACCACTGAAAGAGCATGGCAGTTATGGCATTTGACTCATGGACATCAAAAATTATTGGAACTCAAAACCCTCAGAAATCATTGGATTCTCTGAGACATGATAAGACTGTCATAGGACCTGAAGCCCTCAGGAATCATTGGATTTTCTAAGAAATGATAAGACTGTTGCAGGACTTCAAAAATTTGTGGGGATCATTGGATTCCCTGACATGTGTAGCAATCTCTTGGCTGCTGAAAGAAGGCATATGTGTCACTGTTGTTTACATAACCTCCTTCTAGGACTTCTGGAAATCTTTTACAATATCATGTTGATTCATATTGTTTGTTATATCACTACTTACATGTATAATTCATGTTTGTCACATTACATTGAGCCTGCAATGACTGTGGGGAGAGTCATCACTAAAAGCCTGTGTGTTATTGCTATGTGCTTGTGTAATACCTCCCATGCTGATGTGTTTGTGCATACCTGTTTCTAATAAGACCCTTTAGCCCAGAAACCCCCAACAATTCCCACTTCCCTTTGGTGCTTTTCATCTCTCTTCCTGAGATGTCCAGGAGGAGGGGGTGTGATCATCTCCTTTTAGATGTTTTCACCTCCTTTCCTGAGAGGTCAGAGATGGCGTGATCACCTTTCTAACACAAAAGAAAGTGGGAGATGTAATGGTCTAACTGAGCAGATGCATTGAGGTTTGAACAAGCAAGCACTTAAAGCTAATTAATAATTGGACAATACTCTATTAGCATTTGCTTGGAAAATGGCCCATCCCACCATTCTGTGCAGGCTTGATCTGTTGGTGTATAGAGAGGTATAAAAGGGTGGAGTAAGAAAGCCAGAGTGACTCCTGGCTGGATTTGTGTGGCCATTCCTCTCATGTCCACAAAGAATAAAGATCAAGGACTTTTACTCATCCTGACTCTGGCTGATTCTAAAGTATTCTGGGTGCTAACATGGTCATCACATTACCTGATATTCTACATTTGATCTTCTGAGAATCTAAAACCAGACCTTTTGATTTATATATCATTTAGGAATTTTTCTATACTTAAAGTAATAATGTTTCCCTCAAATACTTTCTTCAATTTTTCTCTAGAGTTTATGTGTAAAATTAGCATATATTTCTAATGTAATCTCAGGTTGTGCTGGTACGATACATTGTTTGACAACCATATGAGAAAAATACTTTGAACTAGAGGAATATATATATATATATATTTCTTTTTTAAAAGTGTTCTTTTCTTTTTCTTCTTGTTATAAATGTACATTTTTAAATACACATTTTTTAATGAATCATATTGAAAGAGAAAATCAGAACAAAAGAGGAAAACTAAGAAAAAAATAGAAGAAAAAAGAGAACATATTATATGTTGATTTGCATTCATTCTCCATAGTTCCCTTTCTGGATGAAAATGGCATTTTCTAACCAAAGTTTTTAAAAATTGCCTTGAATCATTGAACTGCTGAGAAGAACCTAGTCTTTTATCATTGATCATTGCACAATCATGTTGTTACAATGTACAATGTAGTAATAGTTCTGCTTGTTTCACTCAGCATCAGTTCATGTAAATCTTTCCAGACCTTTCTACAGTCAGCTTGTTCATAATTTGTAATAGAACAATAATATTCCAGTGCTTTCATACACTATAACTTATTCAGCCATTTCCCAATTGATGGACATCTACTCATTTTTTCTATTCTTTGCCACCACAAAAAAAAAGAGCTGCTACAAACATTTTTTCACTTGTGGATCCTTTTCCCTCCTTTATGATTTCCTTGGGATACAGACCCAGTAGTAGCACTGTTGGATCAAAAGGTATGCACAGTTTGATAGTTCTTTGGACATAGTTCTCAACTGCTCTCCAAAATGGTTGGATCAATTTAGAACTCCACCAACAATGCATTAATTTCCCAATTTTCCCATATCCTCTCCAACATTTATCATTATTTTTTCCTGTCAAATTAGCCAACTGAGATGGTACCTCAGTTATTTTAATTTGCATTTCTCTAAATTAAGTAATTTATATAGTTGACTTTAATTTCATCAACTGAAATAATTGATAATGAAATAGGACAAAGCAGCACAAATGCTAAGAGTAATTGGGATGAGCACCATTTTTATTACACCAGTAAAATCATAGTTAACTATGTTTATCACTCTTGGCTTTGACAATTTTCTCTCGCTAGCCTTCATACCTAGAATGTTCTCACATCTCAGCTATACCTATCTTCCTTTAAATCCCAAATAAAATTCCATTTTCTATATTCTTTCCAAAAGTCTTGAAATTTTAGTCTTTCTTCAGTTGTGTCCTATTTATTTCATATATATATATATATATATATATATATATATATATATAATATATATATATGTATGTGTGTATATACATAGGTATACATATATATGTGTGTGTATGTATATATATATATATATATATATATATATATATATATACATACACACACACACATATATAATTTGCTTACATGCTGTCTTCCACATTAGATCATTCAACAAAATAGAAGGATTTTAAACCTTGTAAGGAGAATACCAGAACTAAACCAAATATTGATTTTCAATAGCAAGACACAAGATAACAACGGAAAAGAAAACATAAGGAATTCATTAGAGTTAAACTGTTTATATAAATCCTTACATAGGAAGATGATACTTGTAATTCTTAAAAAATTCTATCACTTATATTACAGCTAGAATAAATATACATAGAAGGAATATATGGACATAATGTGGATTTAAAGAAATAACAAAAATTAAGAGATGAAAAAGAAAAATACACTTGGTGCAGAAGGAAGGATAGAATGGTGTAATTATTTCACATGAAGAGGTACATAACACCTATTACAGTGGAAGAAAAGATGGGAAGATAGACCATCATTTGAAACAATTTCATCAGTATTGTCTCAAAAAGAGAATAATATACATAATAAGTTAAATATATAATTCTATCTCACCTGCCTGGTAAGTAGGAGTGGAAGAGATTAAGTGCAGGAGTGAGGTTAGTGCTGTGGACTGAAAGAAGGAAGGGCAGTTCAGAAAAGGTGGCAGACAGGCAGTTTTCAGATGCAGAAATCAAAGTTTACTTGTAGGTATATGAGAAAGTACTCTAAATTAACCAAAATTCCCTTCAAAAAATCAGATTACGTTATTTTCCTTCATCCTCTCACCTAGTTTGTGAACTACCCATTTCATACATTTGGATGAAATACTAGCAACACTTTCTCTCAGTTTCTAGATCTTTCTTTCTCTGTCTGTTTCTCTTCATCCTTCTGTCTCTGTCTATCTGACTTTTGTCTTCCTGTCTCTAGTCTTTGTATGTGTCTCTTTCTGATTCTGTCTCTCTGTGTCTCTATGTCTGTATATGTGTCTCTGTTGTATGTCTGTTTGCCTCTACCTCTCTATTCTCACAACCACTAAGAGTTCATATTGTGATACCTCCAGAAAAAAATTTTGCATGCATGTATATATATATATGTATATATATATACACACACACACATATACACACACATGTATGTATGTTGCAGACAATACTCAATCTCCCCTTAATAATCCTTAAGATTTGATCTACAAAAATATTCAAAATCTTCTCTGACCCCAAATCATTTTCCCTTGATTGTATAAAACCTTCAAATCATAGCCCTAATATCTTCTCTCCCTATTGTTCAAGTATAAATAAAAGCAGTTATATTTGCTCTTGTATACGCTCACCACTTATTCACAATCAAAATAACTATGGCCTTCTTCTGTCTCCATAATTCTAGTGAATTCTAGTGACTTTCTCCAAAGTCAGTAGTGATCTTTTAATTGTCACCCTTGAGTTGAAATATACCTACCAATGACTGGTTTAAAATAAACATCTTCTTCCAATTCAAATCTGATCAAGAATACTTCAGACTGAAAATGAAGACGAAGGTTTATAATTTTCTATTGACATCTTCACCCCAAATTCTATAATAAAAAATGTAATAGACAATAAGCAGTAAGAAAATGGAACAGTTTTCATAGACAAAATGCAAGAAGGGAAGAAACAAAAGAGTCCATGGATTCTAATGTCTATACACAATTTATATGGGTAATAAATAGGCTTAAATGCAATGCGTAAATGTAAATGGCTAACAAAAGAGTAGAACTGGAGTTTCTAATACAAAGAGTAAAATGTATCCTCATCGGTGTCATTGAGATTGATGTAATGGGATTTACTCATGACTAAAATATGGCTATGGAAGTATATAATAATTCAAAGGAACTGAAGCACTACAAAATTGTAGGAGGGGTGGTATAGTGTAAAATTCGATTCATTTTGACAAGTCCCATTAAAACTTATCATTTATATGATGCTTTAAAGTTTTCAAAGTGCTTTTGTTTACAAATGACCTCATTTGATCTGCACAACAAATTATAAAGAACTACTATTATTATTTCCAATTGAAATATGAGGAAAATGAGTTTCAAATGGGTTAAGTAACTACTGAAAGTTCATAATAAACATATGAAGCAATATTTGAATCTCAACCTCCTATCCTATGTGATTTAGGCTTGATTTAATTAAAAATTGAAAGTAAAACAAATATGAACTTTCTAAAACATAGAATTATTAAAAATAATTGGAGGCTTTAAAGTGCTTATTAGGTACAGCTCACAAAACAATCTAATACTGTCTCAATAGATATATTGTGGAATATATTTGTATTTAAATACATGTTGGATTAGACAGTTTCTGAGAAACCTTATAAGTATTTGGTTCCATGATTTCATCATCATTCTTCTGATTTTTCTATGGATTTTGAATATGTTTTTTTTTCTTTCAATGGATTTTTATACTTTTGATGCCCCCACCTGCATATACTTCCATCATTTAGTTACTCTGAAAAGTTTCCCATCATTTTCTCAACTATATGACTCCTCCTACATCATCCCATGTACACATTACTTCCTTTTTCATACTGAATGTATTGTAAAACTGAAGTATTGTTTCTCATGACAGATACTTTATCACCTCTATGCATGTGTTCAATATACTCTCATGCTTTAAGTAGATACTTCCCTTATTTGCAGATATTAAAAAATTTGTTTTTTTAACAAGCAATCAATTCTTCTCTTTTTTCTTAGATGACTTCAATTTTTTCCTCAGTTTTAAAAAAAATGTCATAACATAAGGGAAGGAATAATTATTGATTCTTATGAAAATGATTTAAAGCTTCTATTGAACATCAGGCTTTTTATAAGTTAAATATGCATATGCATACATGCATGATATGTATATGGGAGTTAAATATATATATATAAATATACATATGTATGAATTATATATATATATATATTATTTTTATAGTAATATGCTCACTAAGAAAGCCAGACTCCATTAAGTCAGAAATGCATTCCTTGAAAAAGAGTTGATATCTGTATTATATTCTGTTCTGTTGAAATTGCACTTGGAGTTTTGTAACAAATTCTAGAAGTCTTTCTTTTCAGTTACTTCAGGAAAGATATTGATAAACTGGGGAGTCGTCATGGAAGGTCACCAAAATAGTGACAGATCTCCTTTCCATGTTATATATAGTCTGGTTGAAGGGTTGTTTAGCCTTGAAAAGAGAGGACTGAAGGAATGATATTATAATTATTGCAGTGTTCAGTGATCTGTCATGTTGAAGATAGAGAAGGACTTTTCTATTTGGCCTCAGAGGATAAGAGTATGAATAACTATAGAATGAGAAAAGAAGCAAATATATCCTTTATGTCAGAGGAAAAAAAAAACCAATAATGACTTCCTACCAATTAGAGCTCTTCCAAAGTATAATAGATTGCCTTGGAGAACCAGTGGATTCTCCTTCATTAGATAAGAACTTTAAGCAAAGACTAGATTACATAATCAATAGTTATCAAGATGTGAAGCAAAACTATGACATAGAAAAAAATTCTTGTATAGGAATGGGCCATCTAAGGTTCTTTCTAACTCCAAAATTCTATAAAACTTCAACTTGTTATTTCTTCAGGCTGACTTTTCTTCCTCCTTGAATAAATTGTGTCATACATTTTAACTCTTTTGTCTCTCGAATTTATATTTTGCATATATATCCTATCTACTTCCTAGGTTTTAGAGATCTTTGGGGCAGGGATTATATTATCAACTTTTTAACTTCAGAGATTACTATAGTATCTTTACAAAGAAGTACTTAATATTTTTTTTCAAAAATGAGTGACAGATATTAGAAGAGATAAGATAAAAAAGTCACCTCTGGAAAGTGTTTCAGAATTCTATGGAGCAGAAAAAAGATTGTTTTTAATTAGCTTTTCATTTCTCTGTTTTTTTTTTTTATTTTTTATCATGAGAACAATATGCTCTCTTAAATTGTTCTTCCTAGTGGGCATCATTGATTTTATAGTCAGATAAATAGAATCAAAATCTTTAATTATTTGGTTTTTATTTCTTCCAAAACTAAAATATTTAGTTATTAATTTCAATGCCACATGACATGCTCAATATATTTCTTTGTTTATGTAATAGTAGATATTTCTGTAGCCTTGAGTAAGCTAGTCATTTCAAACTCAACCACCCTTTTTACATAAAGGGTTAGTTAAGCCTCTGAGAACATAAACCAGTGTTTACACCCTCAGTGATTCCAGCACTCCAATCAGTTCATTACTCCAGGAGAAACTGGAGTAAGGAAATCTTCTCTATGCATACTGTTATGTTAAGTAATACTATGCCCACCAACAATGATAAAAATAAAGAACTTATTTATAAATGAAAATCAAGCTTACAAATCATAATCAGTGTTGTTTCACTTTTAAAACTCATTAGAACCTATCCCCTTCTTATCCTTTCAGTCTTCTTATACTTCATTATCCTTCACATAACCTAAAATATAATGACATCAGGTTACTTACTGTTTCTCAAAAACAGCATTCTATCTCCAAAATGTTTGCTCTTTCACTGGCTCTCCATCATTTCTGTAATATTCTTTTTCTCACCTCTACCTACTATTATTCTTTAAGACTCAGCTCAAATCCCATTTTCTACAAGAAGTTATTTTGGTTTCTCTTTACTCTCCACACCATACCATATTCAAACTACTTATGTCCTTCAAATATTGCTACCCAAATGTATTGTGTATCTGTATGTATGTGTATATTTGTTTCAATATGGTATCCTCATGAGAATCTGAGCTCTTTGAGCATAGCAACCATGTTTCTGCATTTCTATATATCAATTCCCACCTTTCTCCCTAATCTTAGCTCATGGCATATAGTTAATACTTATTAAATGATTGTTGACTGTTGATTGTGGAACAAGGAATGATAGAATATACTACAGTGTCATCAAAAATGACAAAGGGAAGAAAGAGGGACAGGAAAATGTAACATGCTTCCACTTCTTGGCTCCCTAGAAGTAAGAAGAAATGGATTTATTTACCAGATTTCAACAATGTCATGAAACGGGAACATTTAGCCAAATGAAAGTTTTATCTAGGCAGAGCTCTCCTTTAACTGGTTCAGTGAGTCACACTTGGATACAACTGCTCAGCTACTCGGAATTTCATTCAATTCAGGTAGAAGATTCTTTCATTTGTCATTTCTTCTCACTAATTGAATAGATTTCCCACTCTGAAAACTCCATGCACTCTCAATACACACACACACACACACACACACACACACACACACAAAGAGAGAGAGAAAGAGAAATAAAGACATATATATATATCTATATCTATCTATATCGATATCTATCTATATCTATATCTATATCTATATATATATATATATATATATATATATATATATATAAAATGAGAGAGAGAGAGAGAGAAAGGGAGAGAGAGGATG